>NC_136002.1:29731651-29869151 GCF_048128805.1 Centroberyx gerrardi
CCAACAACGCAATTATCAACTGGGACTTGGTGTGAAACTTTATTGATCCCCGGAGGGAAATTCGTCACTTCGTCACCCTCCTCCCTCCACAGGGAGGTCAGAGGTCAGAGGTCAGCTACAGAGCAGCAGCCCAGGAGCTGGTAGGGAGTTCAGTGTTTTGCTCAGGGACTTAAAGTTTGATCTGTTTTTACCCTGCAGTCTTCATCTGGCACCAGAGCAGCAGGGCATCCTTGGCAGAGCGGGTTTCTCTGTTGTCCTCCGTCTCTATCTTGATCACCTGGATCTGAAAACACACACACACACACACACACACACACACACACATATATTAGTTCAACCTTTGCGGGAGAGACCATGTGGTGCAGCTCCTCTCAGACTCAGGTATAAACCTCACTGCACAGCCGAGCTCCTGGCTCCGCTGCAGTGCTTTCTTCTTCTCTGGAGCATTAGGCTACATTTACATTTCAGGCATTTAGCTGACACTCTTATCCAGAGTGCTTCCAATGAGTGAGCAGATAGGGGATCAGTGTCTTGTTTAAAGGCATTTTGACAGGACACCCGGCTGCTGATGGACACAAATGAGCTGTTGTGAGGATTCAACCTGGGCTATTCTGGACCAGACAGTCTCTCTAACCATGAGGCCAAATTTTTATATTTTGAATATGATTTGGACTGGTAACTTGCTGCATTTCAATTAAACAAACCTTCCACATTAATACGAGAGGAACATTGGGCTTTTAGTTGGGTTTGGGATCACAAACCTCTCAGGCAGGGTTCAGATTTAGAAAGAAGTCCTCCATTTGTGTCTCTGCCAGGCTGGGCTCAAAATCTCAGGTCCAAGTTGGGCCGTAATCACACAGAACGCTCCTGCACGTTTTTTTTTTTTGTCATTTTCAGCGGTTGGTCGCAGCAGATGTGCGTCTCCTCCAAACTAGGTACCTCGCATTAGACACGGTGCATTTTAGGGCACTTCCCTGGACGCTTTAAGTTAAACATGTCTCAACTTTAGCTGCGCATTACGTTGATGTCAGACAGAAAAAGAAAACAGTAGAGGGAAGTAGTCATTTCCCAGTAAGTAGCGTTATCTTTAACCATCCTCCGTATGGAACGGGCTCCTCATCCTCTTCTTCAGGTGCAAGCAGAGCTATCGGTAACTTCCTCTTGTCCATTTTTATTTTCAACAATGTTATCCCCCTTTTTTTTTTTTACTTCAGGTTAGCTAGTAACCAATCAGCTTTAGTCATGGTGCCTTCAAACACTTTCAAGTGGTGATGCTCTGCTTAGCTTGTGCTTAAAGCCACAGATTTTGTGAAATAAAATGCCTTTGTATGCAAAACTGACTATGGACGTGAAGCTATACTGTGGTGCTAAGTATTGATGTTGATGCTCTTTATTCATAACAACGGCAGCATGGAATCTAAGCCTACAAAGTTTCAGAAACACACATTCGTTTTGCTGTGAGTAAGATCTACGTAGATCTATAAACCTGAAAGTGTCTCATCTGACATTTTACATTTGCATTGTAGGCATTAATCTGACGCTCTTATCTAGAGCGACCTCCAGGTGTACTGAGTGAAGAAGAATAAGCTTCATTTCCAGGATCACCCGCATCACAAAGGTCAGAGTCACTTCGCCCTGACAATCTTCCCGCGACCCTCCAGTGATCATGTAACGGAGAAGTGCCGGTAAGAGAGATGAGGAGTAATCAGAGCTAAGGAGAGCGGCACACTGTGTGCTTGTTGAGCGCAATATGCAGAGCCATGACATCATCAGCGTGCTGCCTGATAATAGGTGACAGTGACAGCCATTCAACCAATCACATCACAGTGACATGATCCAAGGTAATTGGGGACATGACACCCTGGAATCAGCTGCTACCCGCGTCGTTAGGCACAATATTACGCACACACACACACACACACACAACACAAATCCGTACATACACGCACAAGATGAACGTGTGCATGCACATACACACATGAACACAGAGACAAACACACACATCCACCGACAGACAGCAAATGAGGTTAAGAATTCTGTTAAAATCCTGTCTCTCTTAGTCCTGGGAGTCTTGGACAGTTTTGTACATTGATTCTTTGTTTCAAAGCAAACTGGAGAAATAGACTTAGAAATAAAACCTCCATTGTTGTTCAACACTGATTTGTAGGCTATAGATCTGAGTGGGAAATACAAGCCAGTCGGATGCACACTTTACTCATAGATTTCAATCCAAACCATATATTTTAAGATTAGACTGACTAAATTTTAAGCATCTATTATGGATTTTGTCTGTCATGATGTAAATTGTGTCAGCTATAACACATTTGTACGGAAGCCCATTGAGGACATACTGTATATTCATACATCGGGATAACACATTTTAGAGATAATTTTCTCATTATCTCAAGATAGCAAAATGTGTTATCTTGAGATAATGACATAAATAACTCGATATCTCGAGAAAACAAAGAAAATGTAGTCGTTATCACAGGAAAACGACGTAAATAAAATGTATGAATATACAGTCAACAAACCAGAAAATGGTAAGAAATGACAACTTGGCCGTGTGTATCGATGTTTACAATCTGCTTACAATGAAGTTGCAGCCCCTTCTGCACAATCCACATCTCAACTGTCTCAGAGCTTAAAAATCCTTCTCTTCATCTACATCTCCTCCTCTGTGATCAATATAGATTTAATAATGCAAATCAATAAGGGACAATGGCTTTTACCTGGATTCACCTCATCAATGTACTTCATGAAAACAGTAAGTGTCCCTTATATTTTGCACATTCAGTGTATCTCTGAATCTATATATCTTATAAAATATATAGATTCATGTGTCTCAATTCAGATTCATCTTTAACGAGTGTAAACTGTAAGTGAGCTGGCAGTGTGTTAGGTAAGCACACAGCAAACGTACGCACACACACACACACACACACACACACACACACACACACACACAGCACAATACAAGGACACTCAGCCAACCAAATAGCACACCGTTATCGAAGTCACTGCAAATAATAACCGTCTGTGTTATTATTTGTGCATGGCTCTGTAAATACAGTAGGATTACCTCTTCCTTTGCCTGTCATTCCTTTTCTCCCTTCTTTCCTTTCTTTCTCTCTCTCTCTCTCTCTCTCTCTCTCTCTCTCTCTCTCTCCCTGCCTGTGCAGCTACTGCAGTGGCTTGGCCCTACCTGCTGACTGGGCAAAGCAAACTCTCACTTTCACAACAGAGAGAGGGAGGATGGGAGGGAGGGAGGGAGGGGAAAGAGGTGGAGACGGAGAGAAAAAGTGCAAGGAAGGAAAGATCAGACCAGAAGGCACTCGGACAGCAGAAACCTTTGCCAACGCGGAACAATTTGTCCAACTTGCTGTTACACCCAAAGCCATCATTCTTATCACTTAAATTTTACATTAAATTGATTTATTGACCCTGCAAACATACTGTTAGGATTTAGAATCAAGTCTCTAACTCTGTTAGTTTCATAGTTATGGCAAAAAAAACCTGATTATTGTCTAATGGCGGTAATTCCGTATCCAGATCACTGCCAAAATCGAATCAATTGTTCCTTGGCCCGAGGCCTACCTGTCCACCAGATTTCATGGAAATCCGTTGATAGGTTTTTGAGATATCCTGCTGACAGACAGACAGACAGACAGACAAACTAACCGTCTTAGTGAAGGTAATAAAGAGGAGTGTGTGAATACAGTATATAGAGTGATATTTATTACAGTCCATAGGTACAGCATCATCTGTTTTCCACTATATGCGAGGTCCTGTTGTCTATGTAGGCTTCTGTGTGTGTTAATATGTAGCCTGGGCCTACTATGTAATGTTTTGTGCGATACTAGCAGCCAGGTTTCATGAAATGTCATGAAATGGGCATGATGTCTTAAGATGCAAATAACGTGCTGCGTGCATGAAAAGTGAGAGAAATCCCACCGTTTCCCCACCATGAAAGGATTACATGGAGGAGACACGCTGGAAATGGGAAGTGGTTTGACATTGAAATAGTGCAGTGGGAACGTGTGGAAGTCGGGGAAGTGGGCGGATAGATTTAACTATAACTCTGAAACCCAGGTTCAATTCCCAACTCGTGAGAAGTGGTTTTCTACTGTGAGTGAAACAGTTGAAACATGACCAAAACCTTAACCCTAACCTTAACCAAAGTTATTTCAGTTGCCTAAACTTAACCGTTAGCTAAACTTTTCAAGTGACAAACATTTGAACATGGTGCGTACAATTTGTGCTTTTATCACATAATCCTTTAATGATACGTAATCTGCTTTTCAGAGTTTGTGGTCATTTCACGAAATTTTGTGAGACTGTGTGGTAGGATAATTACAGTATACTTGGTGATTACAGTGATTTCTGATTCAGTTTTTACTGTAACGTGACTTGTTTGCTATGCTGCTTGATGTTTGTCATTATGCTATATATCCCCATCAATCCATCTTCTCTATAGCCCATCTGAATTTTTACTTTCTTTTTTGTATCTTATATTTTGTCTGGTCGACTTGCCCTCAAAAGGCTGTTTGCTTTTTGCCAGGTTGTCACTGTAAATAAGGATTTGTTCTTAACTGACCTGCCAGTTTAGATAACGGGGAATAAAAAAGGTGCGAGGAAAGGTTGACATGATCATAATAAACAGTGGGAATGGCAGTAGCCTAAAGGATGAAGAAGCCAGCTTGTGAACGGAAGGTCGCCGGTTCAGATCCTCTGACCGTCGGGGAAAATGTGGACTTGGAAAGGGAATGATGAAGTATACTGTTGGTTAAACCACCTCAGGAACTGCTTTTCTCTCACTATCACACTCTCTCTCACTATCACTCTTTTACCAGGGAAAGTCTACTGAGCACACTTCAACTACTGCTGGAAGTCTCAATTCTATACTCACTCTGCTTCCTCTTGTCCAAAACATGTAGTGGAGGATAAACCTACCTAACCCACCTTTTTATGTGCAGAGCTGCAGAGGTTTCCAACTTTTTTAGATTGACTTGAATGTTTATGATGCAAATTCGTAGTACACATCATATAAGTTCATAAGGATAGGGTCTTTTAAGGGAAAGGGCATAAATGAATGCACTTCAGAAACTTAGATTTTTGTTTATAATGGTGGATGTTTGCCTTATGATGATCACCGACTGAAGGTCATACCCAAACCCGTTTTTATTTACCGCTACATCACTGCTCATGTCCCATTACTATCCATCTTCTTTCCCTCTTTCCTTACTTCTCTCTTAATCACCGTGTCTCTCTCTCTCACACACACACACACACACACACACAAACACACACTTCTGAACACCAGCCTCCTCTACCACTCCTTCTTCAGTGCATGCAAAATTGACGAGTCCATCGACTGGTGGCATTGGGAGAAGGAGAGCGGGACTGCAGCCAAGCTCACAGCTAATGGCGGCAAAGCATTCAGCTAACACTACTGCACTGTACTATACTGTACTGTACTGTACTGCACTGTACTGCACTGTACTGTACTGTACTGCACTGTACTGTACTATACTGTACTGCACTGTACTGTACTGTACTGCACTGCACTGTACTATACTGTACTGTACTGTACTGCACTGTACTATACTGTACTGTACTGTACTGCACTGTACTGCACTGTACTGTACTGTACTGTACTGTACTGCACTGTACTGCACTGTACTGTACTGTACTGTACTGTACTGCACTGTACTGTACTATACTGTACTGCACTGTACTGTACTGTACTGCACTGCACTGTACTATACTGTATTGTACTGTACTGCACTGCACTGCACTGTACTGTACTGCACTGCACTGTACTATACTGTACTGTACTGTACTGCACTGTACTATACTGTACTGTACTGTACTGCACTGCACTGCACTGTACTGTACTGCACTGTACTATACTGTACTGCACTGTACTATACTGTACTATACTGTACTGTACTGTACTGTACTGTACTGCACTGTACTATACTGCACTGTACTGTACTGTACTGTACTATACTGTACTGTACTATACTGTACTGTACTGTACTGTACTGCACTATACTGTACTGCACTGTACTGCACTGCACTGTACTGTACTGTACTGCACTGTACTATACTGTACTGCACTGTACTATACTGCACTGTACTGCACTGTACTGCACTGTACTATACTGTACTGTACTGTACTGCACTGTACAGTATCAACTGGCTAACCTTGTCACTCTACAACAGCACCAAGCTAGCTGACTGAACTGTCTAGCATGCTAACTAGCATGTTATTCCGATATGCATCTTTGTACTACAGTAGTATAGGATTCTTCCTGCCTCTATGGAACAGAACAGATTAAAAACTGGGTCTCCAGAATTGAGAAACTGAGAAATCCAGTAGCCTACCTGTGAGTGAGGATTTTTCCAAGAGAGCCTACTATAACTTTGTGGCATGTAGCATGCTACTTTGATAAAATGCCAAAGATGACTTTTCCCAGAGCGCCTAATACTGAAGATAAAATGCCTAAGAGGACCTTTCCAAGAGAGCCTTCTGAACTGTCCAGCATGCTAACTAGCATCTGATGAAATACTGAAAATGACCTTTCCACCTGCTGAACTGCCTAGCGTGCTAACTAGCATGTTACTCTGATAAAATAGGACTTTTCCCAGAGAGCCTTTCTAAACTGTCTAGCATGCTAACTAGCTAACTACTTATTCCAATGCACATCTTTGTACTAGTGTGGGAATGACTACCATTTTCTATCTGCCTTCAAAACTGGGTCTCCAGATTTGAGAAATTGAGAAATCAAGTAGCCTACCTGTGTGTTCGGATTTTTCCAAGAGTCTACTTAACTGTCTAGCATGATAACTAGTATGTTACTCTGATAAAATGCTAACAAGGACTTTTTCGTGACTATACTGAAGGTAAAATATTAAAGAGGACTTTTCCCAGAGAGCCTTTCTGAACTGTCTAACGTTAGCATGATAACTTGCATGTTACTCTGATAAAATACTAAAGAGGGGTTTCTTTCTCAACTGCCTATGCTAATTAGTATGTTTAGTCTGTTAAAACAAAGAGGACTTTTCCAATGAGAGTGTACTGAACTATGTAGAGATAACTAGCATGTAACGCCACACCATTTATTGTCCCGAGGGAAATTCAGTTTGCACGGACAGCACAAAACAACAGTCTGCATATGCCACAGTGGACAACATACAACACATTCACTAGTTTACAACAGTCACAGTTAAATTAACAGTCTGGTCAGCCTAGTAATGCCAATTCTGCTCAGTTGCCTGGCTAACATGCTAAACAACTACCTTATTCCACTAAGCATACTATCATAGCTTCAACAAAGGACCGGCTAATTCTGCTAGCAGTGCTGTTAAATGTGCTTTGTGGTGGGTAGCTCAGCCATAGCATGACAATACTGAGTCCCCAGAGACGGCTATTAGGCGACTCTGCACTGTGAATGTTACAGAAGGGCCTGAATAATGCCAGACAAGCGTTTCGTGCCGAGGCCACGCTGTAGCACTGGAGCGTAATGAAGAAGAGCCGTGGGCTGCTGCTGTACTTACATGGCCGGGACAGATCCTGTATCACTGCTGCTAAGGCCTGGAGAGAGTGTGTGTGTGTGTGTGTGTGCATGTGCGTGTGTGTGTGTGTGTGTGTGTGTGTGTGAAACAGTTTGTGAGATAGTATGTGTGTGTATGTCAGCATATGAGTATATATGTGCAGGCCTGAGAGAGAGAAATCAATAGACAGATAGATAGACAGACAGACAGACACACAGATAGATAGATAGATAGATAGATAGATAGACACATAGATAGATAGATAGATAGATAGATAGATAGATAGATAGATAGACAGATAGACAGACAGATAGATAGATAGATAGATAGACAGATAGATAGATAGACAGACAGATAGACAGACAGATAGATAGATAGATAGATAGATAGATAGATAGATAGATAGATAGGTAAGACTGAGAGACAGAGTGTATGTGTGAGAGAGCAGTGCGCACAAGAGAGCGAGTGCAGGTAGGAGGACACGACACAGCAGAGTTTCTGCATGTATGTGTGTGTGCGTGTGTGTGTGTGTGTGTGCCTGCGTCCTTGCTGAAGATCAGACTAGAAAGCGACCGCCACCGCTAGGCCGCTGAGCCCTGAGTGACATTCAAGCTTTATCCACCGAACACTGCTGTCGCCGTCGCACTCTGATGATGCGGCAGCTGTGACAGCCTCCCCAGACAGAACCGCTGGCAGCTCATCAGCTGCATGAAGCCGCCGCTGAAAACACGAATGCCGGCTTCTTGTTGTATTTATGGAAAAGATCAGGATCAAAAACCAGTCCACAAGGATTTCTCTCTTGGCGTTGGATACTCTAATTAGCTAGAGATGCACCAAGACAATACTCCTACCTGATATCAGATCAATACCGGGTCAAAACAGGGTATTGGTATTAGAGAATTTCCCCAATGCTGATAATGAAAACTGATACCAAAAGCCATGTGCAACATTTCAAAATCAGAGCAAAACAACATGATTATCTGCACTGCAAATGATGATGAAAAACAAATTAAATCACAATGACTTTTGTCCAGTGGCCCCACACTAATGGATTAAGTCTATGATGTGTTGTTCAGTAAAAAAGACTTCTGCCAATTCCATTACCATTTGAACCATTCTTATAAATAGTAAACAAATGAGCAAAGAGTTTACTACCCAAAAAGGCTGGTCTAGCCAATTCCTTTAACGTGAAACACCAAATCTCAACAGAGACAACAAAGAATACAAATTCGGAGCAAAAGCACCATTTCAGTGTTCAGCGACATCATCACTGGCGTTTCTCGTTGATAAACCCATTAAATCACTGCTGTTGAGCACTGAATGTGTGTTAGTGAACTACAATGACCATCATTCATCACACCTATGACACAGGACGCGGTGTCAGTCAACAGACGGCGCTCCTCTGTTCCTCCTGAACAGGTAAAGTTTGAAACGTAGCCTACACAACATGACGAGAAGGTAACCCATTTGTAATTAGCTTGCTGTAATGTACTTGTTTCACTGAAGCAGCAATAACCAGATGGGAGCAGGGTCTGAATTTACCACCTGTCATCTGCCGTTCAAATTTGTCTTCGGCAGATAAATCAAGTAGAGTCACAAGCCACACTGGCCGCTTTGTGTGACGATAACATTTGAATGCGTCTGTTATATACAGTCTTTGATCTCTGACTGTTCTCAGAGTTTGTCCCTGCTGACCACCGTACACTCTCTGACCACGAGCCAATCAAATCAAAGCAAAGCAAAACAATGGCTCAGTATCAAACAGGCTTTGACAGGCTTGGCTTTTACGCTGGCTCCACACAAAGCTGTATCGTCCAAATTTCTGCAAAACTATAATTATTTCTATGAAAAATTTCTATTTATTATTTTTGGCAGGTACATATTTTGGGTTTACAAGCCCTTGGCAGGTGAGTCAAAAGACTGATTTTGGACACTGGATGGAAGTATATCAGTCAACTAATGTTGTATTAGCAAGTTAGCTAATGCTAGCCTCATTAGCTTGTACTAGAGTAAGAGACTTTAGTGCCATTATGTGTCTTCTCAAGTGCCAAAGAAAAAGGCATCAGGTCAAAGTTTTTAACACTTGGCCATGACTCAACCAGAAAAGACACTCCAGACCTCCCAGTATCAGGGACAACCACTCGGGCACTGATCTAGTGTAGAATATCGTACAAAGGTTTCCAAAAATCCTGATTTATCCATACGTGTGTGTGTGTGTTTACCTGGAAGCGTAGGATGATGGTCCACATGAGGCCCAGGGTGAGGCGGTGGTTTCCGTCAACAATGTCATGGGAGCCGACGTTCTCCAGGTGGACCCTCTGCTCCTTGAGGAACTGGAGAGCCTTGTCGACGTTCTCCAGACAGTGGATCCGCATGCGGCCCCGCGTTGGCCTCGGCTGGCGGGGGAGGAGGACTTTATTCAACACCAGATCATTTGAATGGCTCTGACAGATAGAGGAATACTAAAGCCTTTATCAAAAACAGGAAGAGGTTCTGTTCTTCCAGAGCAAACGGAGCTAAAGCTTTCAGAGTTTCTGGCAGCAGATGGTGGAAGGAGGAGGGAAAGACTGATGGAAAAATCACTTCCAACATGTTGATCCTCTTCAGGAAAGTGAAAGAGAAAACTAACATATAAAAGGAGTGACTCTAGGGAGGGGAGGGGGGGACAAGTAGCAACATTGTCTGTGTGACAGGAAGCAACAGGGTTCATGGGAAATGTCTTAATTTGGAGAAACACTAGCACTAACAATACCACTGGTGCGAGATAGAGGCTACTCATCTTCTCAACCATGGTCTCATTGGTTTGTAGCAGAGGTGTGACCAAGTCAACTTTGCTCGAGTCCCAAGTCAGTCTCAAGTCAAGTCTCAAGTCTAAATGTAGAACAGCAAGTCAAGTCAGAACAAATCAAGAGTCCAGTATCAATTTAATATCTTAAAGAAAACTAAATATCTAGGACTTTTCAATGCAATATGGTTTTAATAGGATAAAAACTTGGTAAGAGCATCATGAGTTTGATTTCTATAATCAGTTTCAACTTCAATAAATTCAATCATTCCATACAAATTCAGAAAACAGAATTTAAATTCAGTCGTCTGCTGGAACAAATCTCATCACTTTCAATCTAAGTCATTTACACAAACACAAGATCTCAAGTCAAGACTTTAGAAACCTTTTCAAGTCATCAGAGTACAAGTCAGAGTCAAGTCCCGAGTCACCAGAACACAAGTCAAGTCAAGTCTCAAGTAATTAAAATTGTGAGTCTGACTCAAGTCCAAGTCATGTGACTCGAGTCCCCACTTCTGGTTTGTGGCAATTATAACAAGGTATCACAGTTAATTTGACATGATATATTGATGTTTAAAAACCTTAAACTCCTCCTCATTGCACCTTCAACCTTCACACAACAAACTATTTCAGATACTTATGCAGCATAGTGTGTTTGTGCTGTTATGTATGTGTGTGTGACTGTGTGTGTGTGTGTGTGTGTGTGTGTGCTCCTGTACCCACCAGCAGCTCTCCACTGAGGACCTCCAGCAGCCTGGTGAGCATGTATCCATCCCTCAGGTCGTTGTACAGGTCGGCGATGCGACAGGACACCCGGGCCAGGTGGGAGTTGACCCACTTGGTGAAGGTCTTCTTCTGCACCGCATCTCGCTCATCTGGAGCACAAGAAGAAAAGAAACTTTACAACTTTACATCAAAACGACGACAATGAGTTCATAAGAGTTTTAAATCATTGTAAAAGATGAAGATAGCTTTAATGGGACGGTTATGCTTGTTAAAAATGACAGAATAAGATGTGAAAAAAACATTTATATCTCTAAAATGAGACTGCATTCATGATTAATTTATAAGTCTCCTGTAGTGATGTTGGTGTCCTCCCATATACAGTAACTCACATCCCATTGGTTTTTTAATAAGAAATTAGTATTCTCTCTTTGTGAAGAGCCACTCCCGTTCCAGTAAAATCATTTTTAAAACTGGAAATACCAGTGGATTTTTGGGGATTTTGGAGGATTTTGGGGGTCTAAGAGAAGGCTAATAAACCATCAATAGAAGTGGTAAAAATACAATTCTAACTATTATTTCCTTGCATGATTTTGAAAACAACGCTGGTTTGTTCAAAAAGCCTTGAAAAAGTCATGGAAGGACACTTTGAAAGATGAGATATTTCAATGCTAAAAGTCAAAACAACAGCAAATTGATAATGGCTTGGATTTTCTAGTGTTAACGCTGCTATGGCCTTGATGCAGGTGTGTTTGTGTGTCTATATTCCTGTGAGTGTGTGTGTGAATGTGTGTGTGTGTGTGTGTGACCTCTGACCTGCCAGGGCCTTGATGCGGGAGCATTCGAACAGCTTGGCGCTGGTGCACTCCGTCTCCCAGAGGCCTGAGCTGATTGGCCGGTTGTTGTTGTTGAGCTGGCGCTGGGCTTCCGCGTTGTCCAGGTCTGGGGAGGCATTGGCCATCGCGCCCGACACCCTGCAACACACACACACACACACACACATATGCAGGTCACACACACACACACACGTATACAAGAGCTCAGACATAGGCACATGCAGTTTTCTGGCATGACAAATGGTCACATTTAAAGATATTAAATATCGGCACAAGCTTCAATCCCAAATATATCTTTATTAGCTTTCAAAAACCCATTTTGGTTGAACCCTAATACACTCACACACACACAAACACACACAGAGGTCAGAAACACACAAACACACATATAGCCTACACATGTACATGTAAACACACACGTACCTACTACACACACATACACACAAACACACACACAGGTCAGACATACATGCCCACTCACAAAAATGTAGATCCATGTGCACGTGCGTATATGCATAATCCACACATGCACATATCTGTGCGCACACACACACACACACACACACAGACGTGCACACAGACGTGCACAGAAGGAGAGCGAGACAGGTGCCGTCACATCTTATATGTTAAAACGCTCAAACACTTCCCCATAGGTGGACGGTTTTTCACACTGCGTAATTAAACTCTCAGTGGCTTCACACGTCTCATCTGACACTTTTTAACCCTTCGTTAGCCAAGCAAGTCGCCTTCAACAAGCACAGAGTCTCTTCGACCCCACGGCTCAAAACCAGAAACCATCGCCACTGCAATATTCTCATACGTCGCTCATATTTTTTATTGCTATTTTTATTGGCAACATTCAAGATGAACACACACACAAAGAGACACATTTGTCCTGCAGCAGAAAACAATACTGTGTAGTCTATTAGCAAAAGTACTTTCCCATTCGTGAACGATGCACTGCCTTTCCTAGCTTTGCATCAGAGGATTTTATACAGTATGCAGTAGCTAATAATAGAATCTCACTGATGATTCAAAGAGTGGTAGGAGATTAAAAAAAAAAGTCAAACTTATTTGGTCCTCTCATCTCTCTTGTCTCTCCCAGTGACAGTTGAAAACCAGACTATAAAAATAACTAAAAAAAAAAAAACTTGGCCAAGAAATCACACAGGAGAGGATGAAAGGTAGAAATGAATGCTTCAAAACATCAAAATGATAATGGGAAGATTAGGAGTCAGTCCCAATTTTTGATATTCATCAGTTTCAATCACATTCATTTGAAGACAAATTTATGTTTTTGAAGTGTAAATTTAAAGGAGAATATGTGATAGTCACATAGTGTAAGCGACTACACATCAAGCACTTCCAGGCTCTTCTGACCGGGTTAAACACACAGAGGCTCTTGAGGGGAAAACTGAGGCGATTGAGATTCTTTAGGTTTCCATAAGGAAAGTCGCAGCAGGCAAAAAAATAAATAAAATAAAGAGAAGACGGGGTGAAAAAACGAAAGCAAGAAGAGGACCTGGAGCAACGAAGACCTGCTGCTGGTCTGACAGGTTTGCTGAAGGGCTGATTCATGTTGGAATTAGGAAAGACTGACAGTTATCAAATAGTAACTGTGTTGAAGACACTTTGTCACAAGTCAGTAGATAATTAGCTTATTTTTTCTCACAGATTGTAGCTAAGAGGAAGTTGCTGAACATGAAGACCTCCTCCCTAATATTCAGTTGACGCTCTTTGCACAATCCATATCTCAATTGTCTCAAGGCTTAAAGATCTTTCTTTATCCCTGTCAGTCTATTTCATGTTGGTCCTAATATTTTGTACATTAAGAGTTTAAATGACATAGATATCAGTTCATTCATTCAATCATTCATTTGCAGTGGTGGAAATGTAAAGAACTATCATTTCAGCTGTATCAGCTCCTGGACCTCGGCCCTCTCCTCTCCTTCTCTCCTCTTTTCTCCTCTCCTCTCCTTCTCTCCTCTCCTCTCTTCTCCCCCCTCTCTTCTCCTCTCCTTCTCTCCTCTCCTCTCCTCCCCTCTCTTCTCCTCTCCTTCTCTCCTCTCCTCTCCTCCCCTCTCTTCTCCTCTCCTTCTCTCCTCTCCTCTTTTCTCCTCTCCTCTCCTCTCCTTGCCTCCCCTCCTCTCCTCTCCTTCTCTCCTCTCCTCCTCTCTCCTCTCCTTCTCTCCTCTCCTCTCCTCTCCTTCTCTCCTCTCCTCCTCTCTCCTCTCCTTCTCTCCTCTCCTCTCCTCTCCTTCTCTCCTCTCCTCTCCTCTCCTCTCCTCTCCTCTCCCCCTGGCCATGCCTCCTGTCTGTATATCTCTTTGTTTGTCTTCCTGCAGCCATACAGGTTATGAATATGAAACATAATGATTTTTTGTTCTGTTAGTCCAGAACAGGCATGCCCAAGAGACAAATTACAAACTATTAGGACCACCTGCTCTTTTCATGACACAGACTGACCAGGTGAATCCAGGTGGAAGCTGTAAATCCCCCTCCCTCCCATCTCTCTTTGTCCTCCTACAGACATATCGTGGTTATGAAGGTAAAACATAAGCAATTGTTCCTGTTGGTACAGAGCAGATGTGCCCACACAACATAAAATATGCCATTTGGTGGATGCTTTCATCCAAAGCGCCTCACAACAAGCGCATATAATTTTTTATGCATGCCTGGTCCCAGCGGGAGTCGAACCCCTGACCTCACTGAGCTGAAGGGCCAGGGGACACAATTTAACGTGGGCCAAAGTAATCCTATTGGACATTCATGATTTAGAGATGTGAGTGAAACATGCTGCAGCTTCTTACTTCTTACATAATCAAGATGCTTCTTTGTATCTCTTCGACCGAGTCATTTTTCAGTCTTAGATATGATTTAATTGATTCAAAATAGATTTATTTATTTGATAAGGACAATGCAGTTAACATAATTACACTTCACAATTGAAATATAAAAGATGTGTGCACATAATTTCCAAACCCAGTCCCTAGTTGGGCTTTTAAATAGACTACAATGATCTAAAATGTCTTGTATAGGCTAATAAAAAGTATAGAAATAATTAAAAAAAATATCACAATAATGTATACACATAATACCGCATGACACAACAAATAAGAGATTTAGAAATGCATTTATAATCTAATTAATTGGTTGTTTTACCTCTTAATCAGTCAACCTTAAAATGAGCTATGATAATATGAAGACTTGTGAAAAGTGTAATATGTTACGGTTTAGAGCAGTTTGTGGGGCCATGTTTGTTTTATTTTGGCCTACAGGCTCCACTTTCAGCCCGGGTCTAACATCTAATTTAACCTTTCTCTGCATCCGTTCAAGGCCCCGTCCTTGAAGCGCCGCATAAGATAACACAGAATGAAAAATGTGTTCCTCCCTCTTTTCCTCTCAAACCCCCTTTTCTCAATCCTGGTCCACCTCCTGCTCTCCCTTCCCTTCCCCCACCTCTACCTCTCTCTCTCTCTCTCACACACACACACACACACACACAGCAAAACCAAAATCACACAATGAATGGATGGCTATCAATCAAACAAATACTCAAATGCACACTTTGCACAATAGAAAAGACTGAAGGCTGAAATTGTGTTTTGTGTCTAAACTAACGCTGTTCCTGCTTACGTTAAGAATAATTTAACATTCAGGTTTCAATTAGTCAAGACTGGATCTAAGGATTATGGGTTTAAGGGATTAATACTAAGATTCCATGTTAAAGATGGAAGTGGACGTGTAATTGAGGCTGCTGTAAAAGGTTTAGGAAGGTTTAGGATCAGTCTATCTTTTCCTGCCTCAACCTTTTTGACTCAACCTTTTGGTAAATCTCTCTCTCTCTCTCTCTTTCTCTCTCCCGTCCCTCCCTCTCCCTCTGCAACAAAAGTCCAGGCTCGTGGGTTGTCACTATACCTAAACCGCTGGAAAACAATGTAGCCGTATCGAGTAAATGTCAACGCGCGCTGCGAGACGGAGAGGAGAAGGGCAGTGGCACGGAGCCGCTCCCTCCGGGGGGGGGGTGGGGGGGTGGGAGAGCAGCGAGCGTTACAGCGGCGTCTACCCGGCGATGATGAGGCAGATAGAGCGACGCAGTAGAACCCAACGCAGCCCAACCTTCAGCCGTATGAATTTACAGGTTAACTGAACGAGCACAACAAGGACAGCAGCACGTATGCAGCGATGTAAACAGTTAGCGCCTTCAGCCAAAGAAGCATATGAGTCTGTCGTAAAGGAAAAATCCACTTTTCGGATATTCTTACATTGTTAGATATCATCAATCTGAGATGTTCAGTGTATTCCAGGAGTTAGTTAGTGATGAAGTGTTGTCATTTACTTTTTTGGTGAACCCACTTTCCCTCAACCTGCCTCGTCTACTTACACTTAAGTTAGTGGTTTCCTACATTTCCCACAATGCCTTTTGACAACCTCCAGAGAACGGGCCTGACCTTGTTACTTTCAATCACAGGTGGTCATGTGGGCGTGTAAATATAGCTAACTAGACAACTAGTTCGTGAACATTGGGCCACACCCCTTCCTCAAACCCCAACCTGTCTTGTAGCTGCAGTGCATTCTGGTCTCTCTCCTGCTCCTGTGGGTGGAGAAATTGGTCTCTCTCCTCTTCTCTTCTACGATGGATTTCTCCCTGTATGATTGTTGAACGTCTCTTGGTGCAAAATGGCGGCTCTAGAAAGAAAGAAGCCCTCGCTCTTTGATTCTGAGGGACTGACACCAAAACCTGACGTTTACCGCTGATGTTTTTACATTTTCTGCTACCAAACTCCATTGTACCCACACTGGAAATATCTCAACATGACACAGCGTATAATTTTTTTCCTTTAAGTTCTCAGCTGGAATGCTGTGATTCCAGCTGTGGCTAATGAGCTGGCCTTCTGGTTTACCTCCCTAACTCCCGGTACATTTCTCACCCACATCCCCTGTGTGGCAAAATCCTCCGCCCAGGATTCCTCTTCGGTGCGACTGACAGTTCGACTGACCGCTATCGAACAAACCATGAATCTAATAAAGGTTCACGCAGAATCACACCTGCCTGAGCTGAGATTTAGAGATGATTTTCTGCAGGCTCCTTTCAGTTGTTTCTGCACAGACACTGACTTTATAAATACACTCAGAGAGGCGGGGGGAGTGGGGGAAAGCAGGACAGAAGAAAGAAAAATAATGCTTTTTTTTTTTCTTTTTTTTTTTACAGTAGATCAGGAGAAAGGTCACAAGTTTTTTTAACCATGTTGACTTTTAAATATATTGCTGTCTCTGCTGTCAATAGACTGTAAAATGACTTTAAAGTCGAGATGAAGCATTTGGAGAGTATCTAACTTCCGTATCGTGACGTATTTCCGAGTGAAACAGGAAAGACAGGCGGGACGTAACGTTGGGAGGAATTTGATTTGAACGTTGAAAAGTGGGTGTGTCATAACACCCGAAGACACACCGAAGTACCGTGCTGTTGCTAGCTAGCTAACTAATGAATCTTAGCCTCTTAGCTCTGTGCGCTAAAAGTTGAAGATTGATTGATGGGTGGATGTCATGATATTATTGGTTGAAATTGGTTATGGGCATGGTTACGTAAGCACACGGCATATTTTGTTTTACAAGAAGAAAACATGATTGAATTTTGATATAAGAACACAAAGAAATTGATTTTTTGTATTTTTTTTGGCATATATTGTTAAATAGGTGCACAATATGACCGGGGATGTGATCTAAAAGGGTTAAAAAGGCATTTTTCATTTCATCTCGACTTTAATGCTATCAGGCATGAAGAGAGACAAGTATTAGAGAGCTACAATATAAGAATAGATGATATAAGACAGATATTATATCAATATAAGACAGAGTGAGATATATTTTACATTCCATCAGTGGATTACAAAGGAGCGACAACAGCTATACCATTACACCAGCTCCATCTGTCAAACTGCCACACTGTCATATCAGTCAAACTGCTGTGTGTGTGTGTGGGTGTGTGTGTGTGTGTGTGTATGTCCTCTGCTCTCCTTGCCGTGATCCTTGCCTAACCTCAGCCACCTGCTGTCTTTCAATCAGCCAGACTCACAGCGCCCAAGACTGCTGTGATGTGTATGTGTGCGTGTATGTCTGTATGTGTGTATGTGTGTGTGTGTGTGTGTGTGTTATCGCCTTTATTCTAATAATCAGACCCAGCTGTTGAGGAATCATCCAGCCCCAGGCAAGAGGGTCTGCACTATATCTGACAATCACACACACACACACACACACACACACACACACACACACACACACACTCCCGGCTATCCATTTTCTGCTCTATAGGTAATGGAAGCAGCAGTGATGCTGAGCTCTGTCTTCATGACTCCAGAGACGAGACCGAACAGCCTGAGGAAATCTCACATGGAGGAGATGAAAACAACACGAAAACGACTCTGTGAGCTCAGGATTAGAAGGTTTCATCTGCATTCAGTGAAGTCTGAATGTTAAAGCATCTTTTAATCATCAATATATCATTGTCAGATTAATTGTGATACCTTGGTATAGTTACCATAAACAAATGAGAGCCTGGTGGAGACAATCGGACTGTTAGTGTTTCTCAAAATAAACATCACATTTCCCATGAACTCCGGGTGAGTTTGGATTGAGTGTTGGAAGTGATTTCTCCATCTTCCTTTCCCTCCTCCTTCCACCATCTGCTGCCAGAAACTCTTTCAGCTTTAGCTCCGTTTGCTCTGGAAGAACAGAACCTCTTCCTGTTTTGTGCCGTAAAGCGATCCAGCAGATTTCCCTCCAGATCCACCAGGTGAAGGAGAAACAATGGAGGATGCAGAGTAGAGGCTGAGAGAGGCTGATGATCTTCTTGTGATGGTCTCATTTGTTTACCGTAAATATACTAATTTCTCAAAATGAATGTGGTAAAGATGTATTGATGTTAAAATGCTACATTGAGCACCTTTAATGTTCTCATGTTTTACTGGACATAGCAAAACTAATATAATTGTTTTTCACATAGATAATGGTTCAAGGAGCGCTTCTCTTGGTGCTTCATTGAATCGGTGCTATTTGGCCACCAGGGTTAAGAAAATACTCAAAAGACTGAGTTCAACTGACAGATAAAACCTGGGAGCCTGATGTGGGCCTTCGGGAAAATTCACCCACCTTAGCTGCTAAAAATACCATTCTGGATAGGAATTACCTGGACTGGGTTTTTCCAAAGCATCCTAAAAGCAGTGTGCCCCCCCAATTATTTCACCTCGTCACAACCTTTTCACTTTTTCCACATGCACATCGTTTCATTATCAGCCCCGCGATTCTTTCCCCCGGCTCTCAGTATTGATGATCACAAGCAGGCGTGGCTGCCAGAGAAGCTGGCTTGAGAGGGAAGCAGAATGGAAACATGCAGCATTACCCGGGTCTAATTTCCCTTGTTTGTGAAAGCATTGCAAGTAGGATGTTTTCGACTAGAGTGTCAAAGGGAAAGTAAGAAAATAGTGCTGACTAATGCTGCTGTCCTCAGACTACTGGGCAGTTTGGGTGGCTGATCAGTAATGAACACCTGAAAACACAAAGATGCACTAAAAATGTTCAGAGTGTAATATCACTTTAAGTCTGCTGCTGAACATTTTCCTCTTCCCTGCATACTGCTCAGCTGCAGGCAGTCTTGGAATACATCAAATATATCTAAGTAAATTCAGCCAGTAAATTTGATCTGTGAATATTGCAACCATTTATATCGGCTACACTGAGCGCAATATGTTGTTTCTCAGTGCGTTCATTACATCTGTATAGGTCTATTTATTCTGCTGTATTGATATTATGTACTCCAACCTACTGAAGCAAAGGGCCAAGAGACTGAAGTGATTCCAGTTTTGATTATGGAGGAAGATCATCTTTGTAAAGAAATGAACATAGATCACCTTAGTGGTAAACAGTACGTTTCAAACACCAAACCTTGGAAAAAACTGGTGCAGGAAAGCGGTTGTAACAGCAATGTGACAGGATGGAGACAGAGGTCAATGTAAAACAGAGACAGCCCCTTATCCACAAATGCAGACATTTTTGTACATTCCCACACTGTAAAGGGATCCAGTTCTGATGCTGAAATGTGGCCTTTTCAATTCAGGGATGAGGTTACATCCACGGGGTTAGAGAGTTCACATGTTTCAGTTAGACCACAGGATACTGTGTCCGCTGTTCAGCAGTCTCTCTGACATGGAGCTGGAAGCTCAGGGATCGTCTGTGAATGTCTGTTGTATGTAGCCTGGTGTCCAGCCCCCATGAATCTCAGTCTTTAGCACTTCTTGAACTTAGTAGTTCAAGGCAGCTAATTCGGACACATACTGTACGACACACCTGATTGGATGGTCGATGTAGGACAAACCTATTTATGACGAGCATTACAGAGCGACAGCAACAACCAAAATGGCAGCACCAGCAAAGGAATTGGATGATAACGAGCTAGATTTAGCGATTTCGTCAGTCCTTAAAAAACTGAATGGCATCGATGAATTAAAACAGAAACAATCAGCTGTTTAAAACCTCAGAAGTGAACGCCGCCATGATTATTGTCACTCTGAGATGTCAATCTGCTTTTCTACTGTGATTGGTTTGTTCAGAATAAACAGAAGAAGAAGAACTGGGTAGTTAGCATGAGCAGTGATAGCCACCATGGCTGAACAGACAAAGAAAAGAGAAACTCAAACTGCATCAACAGAAAATTCAAGCTCCGCCCACACTGTTTGATTGACAGGTGATCTCTGGGAAGTGCAGTGCAGAAACACCACAGTGATGAGCGCTTAGCAACAAAGAGACAAAATAAAAAAACAACAACAAGGATCTTGCAGATTACCACTTTAAGGACAGAATCTGGATCATGTCAGCCATCTTTGTTTTCCCTCAGCGGACTCTAACCCTAACCCTATCCTTACTGTGGTTTATAGGACAGTACTCTAAAAAGAAATGTTCTATATTCTGGGCAGCCATCTTTGTTTCCCCCCCAGGCGGTTTGAGTGTGTTTATGTGACTCTTCCTCAGCTCTGTCACTCCTCTTTCAGTCGTTGTTCTCTTTACTATCGTTTCATAAGCCAGACTCCTATCTGTCTGTCTTGGTGACATAGTTTTCTACAGTAAGCTGTGTGAATGCAGGTCAGTCATTGCATTTTAGTGTTTTAGTATTACAGCAACATTTGATGTTTTGTGTACCCTTTGCATATGGTATGATTGTAAATGTGTGTGTGTGTGTGTGTGTGTAACAGACTGTCACTATGCTTTCTCCTCTAAACCACTCAGTGTTATTATTGCCTTCTCTCCCCAGCGACGCTGTCACCATTGGTAACCACTATAAATCACCATTACACCAATGGTGTAATAAAAGCGTCACCCCCCCGCCTCTGTCCTCTCTTCTGCTTTTGTCCATCCTTCTCTCTTCCATCCTCTCCCCCTATTCCCAATCCTTCCTCTTCCCTCTTCCCTCACCTCCCCTCTGCTCTGTCTGGTCTCCACATCCTGTGTTTTGGCTGGTTTGGCACCGCACCCGAACCTTTAGCTACAACACCCGTGATGCCAAAGACGAGGCGCCCTTGAAACAAGCTCTAAAGCTGGAATCTGGGACTTTTTTTCCAGTAATAAATGGCTATTTTATCCATCTGGACCTTGATGTGATGTATCTCTGTTGAAAGGATGTTGGGGGCGGGACATAACGTGGGGAGGGATCATTCAAAAGTGTAAACCAATGGGAGATCAGTTAGGGAGAGAAAGGCTGATGGGAAGGGCAGAGGGGTGGGATTGTTCAAAAATCGTTGATGGTTTTATTGGTTTTAAATTTTCACCACTAAAGTTTTCCAGGAAGTAAAAGCAATGAGAATTTTGATATTAAAATATAAAAGTTTTTGTCTTTTTTTGGCATAAATTGTCAAATAGGCGTATGGTATGTTAGCTGGAATGAGCTACAAAGGCGTAAAAGTGTCCCATTTTTATTCCTCCAACTGTCAAATTTTGCCCCAAGTTTGCCTTAAAAACTTGCCTGTGCATCATCGGCTTTAGCAGCGAGAATGTAAAAGTTGTGCCGCATTCGACTCCATGATGAAGAAGACATGCTTCAGTCGTGGCGGTGATCAAAACGACGGCGCTCTGTTTTATTTATTTATTTTTGTCAGTGATGATCTTCCACCGCTAATGATCCAAGAATAGCATAGATCACAGACTGACAAGCAGAAGTCTGCCTCTCTCTCTTCTGATTTAGAGGTTAGAGCGAGAGAGAGAGAGAACAGACACTGATGTGTTTAATGCCAGTAAAGCTCATTTGAATTGAATTGAGGGAGGGAGAGACGGAAAGAGAGAGAGAGAGACAGAGCAAAAGAGAAGCAATATAGGGAGGATGATAGTGAGAGAGAGACAGATTGGCGTATCACAACACAGAGAGAAAGACAGGGAGTAAGAGAAGGAGTGAGAGAGAGAGAAAAAGACAGAGAGGGAGAGAAAGACAGACAGAGATAGAGAGACTGACAGAAAAAAGAGAGAGGCAGAGAGAAATAGAAAGAGAGTGACAGAAAAAGAGAATTGGAGAAAAAGTGAGGGAGTGAGAGGGAGACAGCCATAATCAAAAGACAGATATAGAGAAAGAAACAGAAAGAGCCCTAGAGAGAGACAGATGGGAAAAAAGAGAGAAACAGAAAGAGTGACAGGGAAGGAGAGAAGTGAAATAGAGAGAAAGAGAGAAAAAGTGAGGGGGAGAGAGAGAGAGACAGAAAGGCATATCACTAAACAGAGATAAAGAAAGTGAGAGGAGTGTGAGAGAGAGAGAGAGAGAGAGAGAGAGAAACAGGGAGAGAGAGAGAGGCAGAGAGAGAGACAGGGAGAGAGAGAGAGAAAGAGGGAGAGAGAGAGGCAGAGAGAGAGAGAGAGAGAGAGAGAGAGAGAGAGAGAGAGAGAGAGACAGCTGCCAGTGTTAATCAGTCACTGGCAGCAGCTCTGTGTCTCATTTCCCCAAGGCTTAATGGGGACCAGACCCTCAATGTACTGCCCCCTTTCTCTCTCTCTCTCACACACACACACACACACACACACACACACACACACACACACACACACACACACACATCAGTCCTCATCAATCTCATCAAATTCAGATTGACACATCACATTTTATCTCGACCTCTTCTATCAAGCTGACATGGCGGTCGATTGACGACTGTGAGGAACAGGCTGGTGGTCGGTCTATTTTGTAACAATTGGGTATCAATTTGTCAACTGAATTCACTTTTGAACTTAGAACTGAGTAAATTACACCTGGTCATTCTCTATTTTAGCACATAGTCAGAAATCTAATGTAGGTTCTCCAATACAAACAATTCATTTTTCCCTCTATATTTTACACTGCGAGAGTCCACATAAAGAATACTAAATGTTAAACATATATATCTATATATATATATCATATATATATATATATATATATATGTAGGCCTATAGGGAGCCGAAGTTGACATAATTTCTACCAACCCTTTGGTTGACTTTACCCTATGTCAGTATATGGGAGTTTATTTCATATAAGCAATCAAAACAGTATATGGCTTTGATTTTGAAATATGCTGTAGTAAGCATCAACACATCTAATTTGGCTTAATTACATTCAGTATTATACATGAATGATAAAATTAGTTACCAAACTAAACAAATCTTTTCTGTACGTTTCTACACCCTGAAATAACAGAAACAAATCGTCTAAAAGCTTATGCTACGTAGTGTGGAGAGAGGTGAATATCAACACCAGTCATTGCTTTGTTTAGTTGCAGAAGACAGAATATTTTGTAGTCAATGGAAAATCGCGTTAGCAACTTCACTGCTAGTCAACCAGGGGAAGGCTTTGGCCTGCACTTCCACTTCGGCTCCCAACTGGTATATGTATAGTCTTCTGTCCATAATATGTCTTGCACTGTCCCTTTACACTGTATGTGAGGCTGTGTTGTCCATGTAGGCTACTGTATGTCACGTATGAACTGTGATGCTCTGTATGTTGTTGATGTGTGAATCCACCAACGTCAACCAAAATAAATTCCTGTGCGTATTTATTACATGGAAATTAAACTGATTCTTCTCTTCAGCTGCAACACAAAACGCTGAAGGGGGAAATCTTAAATAAGTAATGGAGGTTTTTCTCGGGGGTTCTGACTCTGAAACAGCCAGAAAGTACTTTACAGTTCCTGAGGGTTGGGGTGAGCGGAGAAACACATCGGACAGTTTAACACTGAATGTAGGTATGAAGACAGAACAAAGTGCTCTATCATGCTGGGGCTATAATAAGATGAAAGATTTTGGGACAAGACTCTGGTGCATACATACCCCCCTTAACCCTAAAAGTCTGAACTCTAAACTAACCTGAAAGGAAAGAGACGTCCTCTGATACTCTTACACTGTTAGATATCATCAATCTGTGATGTTCAATATCCCAGGAGTTATTTTAATGTTGTCATTTACTGTTTTTGGTGAACCCATTTTCCCTCAACCTGCCTCATCTACTTCTACTTCAGTGGTGGTCTCTCTCCTCTTGTACGATGGATTTCTCCCTGTATGATTGTTGAACGTCTCTTGGTGCAAAATGGCGGCTCTAGAAAGAAGCCCTCGCTCTTTGATTCTGAGGGACTGACACCAAAAACCTGATGTTTACCGCTGATGTTTTACATCCTGAAACATTTTCTGATATCAAACTCCACTGTAGCTGCTGGGAATATCTCAACATGACGTCACATTGTCTGCATTTGATCAGTTATCCACAGGAAGAAGAAAATGTACCACTAAACAACAAAATAGCCCCAGACATGCAAGGTACAAGAGCTGTTCTTGAAGTGTGTTAAAGTGTTTTAGGGTGGAGTTTTCCATTAACCTTAACAGTTAGGCTACTCTAACCTAAATCATAATCCTAATACTGATAGTAACCCTAAACCTGAGTAGGCTACTAACCCTAAACTAACATTAGCCCTAACCCTTATCCTAACCTAAACCTAATCCCAATTCTAACTGTAAACCCTAAACTTGAATCCTAAATTTTATCCAGAATGACAAAAATGTCTAAAACTCAAACCTGTTCTTGGATTGAAGTACAAATCTCTCTCTCTCTCTCTCCCTCTCTCTCTCTCTCTCTCTCTCTCTCTCTCCCTCTCACACACACACACACACACACACACACACACACACACACAGATAGAGAGCCTTCAGGTACAGGAACCGCGGACATCAGCGCCAGCGCCGTGACGTCACGCAGCACGCACCGCACTGCTGCGTTGCGTCACTCGCCTCCACTCACTTTCACCTCAGCAGAGTGAAACATCTGTGAGAGGAGAGAGGAGCAGCCGACGCCCAGTCCCAGTCTGTGGTCCCACAAACAGCCCGCACCTATAGTAATCCTATAATACAGTTTAGAAGGCTGCAATACAAACATCACAGCAAAACTAGAAGTTACTATAGGAATATTATAGGAATAATTAGAGACAAAAACGTTGCTATAAACTCACTATTGAGTATCACATGCACGCTTTAACACCCTATAGGAATATTATAGGAGTATTATAGTGATGAGATAAAATATCATAAGGTTACTATAAAGTCACTATTGGATAACATAGACACACTATAAATCCTATAGGAATATTATAGGATAGAGATAAACTGCCATAAAGTACGATAAGGTTGCGATAAAACCACTATTGAGAACCATGCAGACACACTCTAAGTCACTATAGGAATACTATAGAGATACCATAGGAGATAAAGTACATAGGCTAATGCATGATAAGGTCACTGTGACGTCACCACCGAGTACCATGCAGACACACTGTAAAGTCCCTATAGGAATATTATAGGAGATAAAATACCATAAAGTTTAATGAGGTCACTATAAACTCACTATTGAGCAGCAAAGACACACTGTGAGTCCCTGCAGGAATATTATAGGATTATTATAGTGATACCTGAAGTATATTATACAAGTGGAGGCAGTGGTGTGTGTGTGTGTGTGTGTGTGTGTGTGAGCTGTGGAGTATTGGCTATCAATAATCAATAGATTTGAAAAATGAAATGACTGTATAGCCTACTGCTCATTAGCTAAGACTTTTAACTGTAAAATGATACGTACGGACACATATCTTCCTCTCTCCTGCATCTTCCTCTTCCCAACTCTCTCACACACACACACACACACACACACACACACACACACACACACACATCTCCTGCACCAACTAACGATCCAACCCATCCCTATACACCTTGAGCCTCTCTTGGTGGTCTAATAACTGCAGATCATTCACCAGAAACACCACAAATCATGACCACATCCAATCATCCAATGGTTGATTGTAATCTCGATGCAAAATCGGGGTTGTAGTCACTTTTTTCACTGCAGCTGTGATCAAATAGACTAGATTAACACGAGGCACAGGCTACATCTGCTCCTTCTATTGCTCAAGCAAGTTCTGCTATTGTTATTTCTATAGTTGGGGAAAAAACCCCAACTATAATCCTATAGTAAATGGCAGGAGGATACTATACAAATGTCCCTGCACAAGTAGAAGTCTCTATAAGAATATTATAATGGTACCATAGGGGATAGAAGCGCCATAAAGTACTGCAGGGTCTGTATAACTTACTACTAGGCACCACAGACACACTAGAAGTCCCTACAGGAATATTATAGGAATATAGTGATTTCTCGTTAGGGAAGTTGTTGTGTTGTTGTTATTTCTATTGTCAGGCTCATGGTTTGATAAAAGGATACCGGAGCCAACACGAGCATCTGTAGTTTAAGCCTGTAAGAGGTTAATTCCCTAGCAAGCCTAAAATGACCAGGTATGACATGCAACAATATACCGTAGCCTATTGAAAAAAAGCTCTGACACTAGGCCTCTATTCTGCTCTATCTGCCCATTTACCATTTCAATCTCCCTGCACAAACTGTCACAGCACACAACCGTAAGACCCCAAACACTTTGCCCGGCGCAGATAATTGAACAGACACAGATAGGGAGAAAAAAAAACCCGAGGTAAAACACCGCGTCCCCCCGCCGGATCACTGCGGTACCCTGCACCCAAATGCAGGCCGGCGTCCCTGCAAAAAAAAAAAAAAAAAAAAAAAAAACACCACCTCGACTCCTCTCACACAGGGAATGACAAATAAACACCATCCCGTCCCGCTTTTGACGGCCTTACCTTCGGCTGCAGTGTCAATTTTTGGGTTTGTTTTATCCTCCAAATGCAGACGTCGTGGGGTTGAATCGATGAGGAGAGCGGGTTATCGATGGAGGAGACTGGCGCTCCGCTTTTATTCCGGCGGGGTCTTCCCTCTATTAGTGCTTATTATACAGGCGGAGACGATAAGGAGGGTAAATCTGGGTAATTATAGTCACAGCCGAAGGAGTCCGCCGTGGAAACGCAGCGTCTTGTCGGGCTGAAAGGTGCCGTGCTCGCGGCAGCAGCAGCGGCGGCCGGCCGGAGATGCTCTCGGTGTTACGGATGCGAGCCGGTGGAGGGTGATGATATCCATAGAGGTCCCTGTTTCCACCTGACACAACCTCTCCTTCCTCCTCCCTCCTCTTCCTCTCCTCTGGTGCTGAGACTGGGGAGAAATCAGCATCAGTGCGGCGAGGGGAGCGAGAGAGAGAGAGAGAGAGAGGGAGGGAGAGAGAGAGAGGGAGGGAGCAAGAGAGAGAGAGAGAGAGAGAGAGAGAGAGAGAGAGAGAGAGGAGGGAGAGAGAGAGAGGGAGGGAGCAAGAGAGAGAGAGAGAGACAGAGAGAGAGAGAGAGAGAGCAAGAGAGGTGCTGTCAATAAGTGATAGATTTTTAGCAGTATAAGCCACAAGAGGCCGTGCTTTACACTGATTTGAGAACAGCTGAGAGGCGTTTTATGGTTTAAAAAATAAATAAATAAAAAAGAATGCAAATGTTAAATACATCTGTTATTTTTATATTTAGGCTATAATTGTTAATTGTTAGATAACGATACTAATTATTAAATGTGAGTTCTTTTTGAATAGTAGCTAAACAAAGTGGTTGCTAAGCGACACATAGCCTAACTATGAGTGGTGGTTTTCGTTTAGCGTATTAATATTTAGGCTACATTAGGCTAACTGTCATGTTGTGTGCGTTTATTGTTCAAGCGTGACATCATTTTTCAGCCCAAATAAGGGATTCTGGATTCCGCCCCCTTTCAGTCTAATGTAAAAATTAATTGGCATAAAATGATGTTAATGCCTTTAACAACATCCAACACTAATATTGACTATTTTTACTTTCGAGGGATGCATTTCTGTATTTGTTGAGGTGGATTCTTCGATTTTATTTTTAATCGTTAATAGTCTAATAATAAATTCATTATTCTTCCACCAAGCAATATTCTTGAACAGCAGCTAGCTAAACAAAGTGGTTGGTAAGCCACACTTCTACCAACAGTGGTGATTTTCAGTTGGGGCATTAATATTTTAATTAACTGTTATGGGGTGACATGTCTTTTTATTCAGTGTTTTACAATGGCTTGCAACTTGACTATTATTTGCAGCTTCCCTTTGGGACAGTCAGTGTAATTATGAAAATGGGAGAATCCAGTTGTGAGATGCATCATTCCAAGAAGTTTCAGCAAAATCCAACAGGTGAAACAATGTTGCAGCGCCCCCCTTAGAATAATCAATGCAATTTTAAAAATGCCAGAATGGAGCAATGAGACGCATCATTCTCTTAAGTTTCATGAAAATCTGATGAGCGGCATCCGAGATATTGTGTGTGACATACAGAACATTAAGCAAACATTGAAGAGCCGTCCTTAGGCCAGTTAGTGCCATCTTGAAAATGCCAGAACGGAGAAACAACACACATCAAAAAAACATCAAAAAACAATAATCTTCATTCAGAAATGAATAAGGTGAGAGGTTATGTTGAAAATCTGACAAAAGTCTCCATTAGAAACAATATGGACTAAAGGCCTTGGCCAGTATAAATAGCCTAGATAAACAAACTTTTCCTATGACAAAATGGAGTCGAAAGGAAAAGCTAAGTGCACTTGAGGCTTCTAAAGAGTGAGTCTGTTTTGGAAGTGGTGCTGTGAGATGCAGGCCACACACACACACACACACACACACACACACACACACACAGAATCATTTCTCCGTCACTGGTCTTTTATTGTGTCTAAACTGACTGACTGAGGAGTGTAGCCCACTGCAAGTCTGTCTAAAGAAGCATGAATAAACAGGTTAGCCTCCTCCAGGCCTTTCTACACTCCAAATGAATTCACCAATTTACAGGCAGAATTCATGAATATCCAGTTGGTTGAGTTTTTGTCTTGCGACGGTTTCTGCTTGAGGGCCTTCTGAGGTCTGATCTAGTGCTGCACCAGAGTCACCTCATATCTATTGACTTCCTTTGTATATAAGAGTCGTTTTTTTTTTTTTATCTGCATAAAGCTCTTTTGACTGTCCCTAAGTCTCCATTAAAGACAAGAGGTGATTTAGCACTGCGATCATGAACCCTGTTTTGGGGAAACATCTTCATCAGACTCTGTATCTTCCTTTCAGACAACTAGGCTGGGGCGTCAGTTCACTCCACCCTATGGCAAAGTTCCTGCATCTAACGTCATTCGCCACCCAATTTGCAAGAAAAAATAGTTCAGCAAGACTGCAGCCATAGAAACGTCTGTAGCTGCATCCATGTGCTACACTGTAACAGAACAGTAACCATAGAAACGTCTGTAGCTGCATCCATGTGCTACACTGTAACAGAACAGTAACCATAGAAACGCCTGTAGCTGCATCCATGTGCTACACTGTAGCAGAACAGTAACCTATAATGTCTGTGGCTAGCATCCATGTGCTACACTGTAACAGAACAGTAACCATAGAAACGCCTGTAGCTAGCATCCATGTGCTACACTGTAACAGAACAGTAACCATAGAAACGTCTGTAGCTGCATCCATGTGCTACACTGTAGCAGAACAGTAACCTATAATGTCTGTGGCTAGCATCCATGTGCTACACTGTAACAGAACAGTAACCATAGAAACGCCTGTAGCTAGCATCCATGTGCTACACTGTAACAGAACAGTAACCATAGAAACGCCTGTAGCTGCATCCATGTGCTACACTGTAGCAGAACAGTAACCTATAATGTCTGTGGCTAGCATCCATGTGCTACACTGTAACAGAACAGTAACCATAGAAACGCCTGTAGCTAGCATCCATGTGCTACACTGTAACAGAACAGTAACCATAGAAACGCCTGTAGCTAGCATCCATGTGCTACACTGTAGCAGAACCCCATGAGCAGAACTGTAACCTATAATGTCTGTGGCTGGCATCCGTGGCTACACTGTAGCAGAGCTGTAACCATGGAAACGCCTGTAGCATCCCTAACCCTAACCCACAAGGTATCGCTAGTTAATTTGACAGAGTTCCTACACTCACTTGGACATCAAATTCAAGGATTTGTTTGGTGAAATTCAAGGACTCAAAACTGTCATGTTTTGGGGAAACATGACATCGGTTTTCCTCAGGATGTGAAGTGTGTTGCAGATGGAGACAGGTTCAGAGAGCTGAGGTATGTTGATGAATTTGGGTTCTAGATTTGAATAAAAAAACAAGAACAAGAAGCCTACTTTCATTAATTAAAAAAAAAAACTTTCAAGGCCATATTTTGTTTTTCTCAAATCCACAAACTTTCAAGGCTTTTCAAGGCCTGATAATCCTGATTTGATTAGAAATCAACAGAACGGACTGGGAGTGATGTGATGAGCTGTGAACCAGCGGGCTGCCATTCAGAAATAACAGTCCTCAGAATGTTTCTGGCCAATCAGAACTGAGTATTCCACCGAGCCGTTATAGCAGCGCGGCTCCTTTAACTCCCTGTGAGGAGGAGGAGGAGCCTGACGTCCCCCGGAAGTGCCGCTCTTCCTCTTACGTAAAAGGGGCGGGTCTTCAAATGTCAAATGTAATAAGAGCGAAAGTAAGTTTCGGACTCGCTGTAGTTTTTAACCGGCGGTGTATGAAGTTGTTGCTTCATTCTAAAGTTCACCTGCTAAAGAGAATAGTGAAAATGTCGGACTCCATCAAAAACGTCGCGATATTTGGAGGCACGGGAATGACCGGGCAGGTGACCGTCCAGCAAGCCGTGGCTGCAGGTAAGATAGCCTATAGAATAGAATAGGAGAGAATAGAATGGAATAGAATAGAATAGACAGCAACCTATACACAGGATTTGATGATCTATGATGAGCGCCCACACAGAAACCTGGTATGGATGTACGAGAAATAGAATCGAACTGAACAGATAGAGTAAAGTAGAATAGACTAGTGGTTCCCAAACTGGGTTCCGGGGACACCCAGGGGTCCTTGATGGGGCTCCAGGAGGTCCCCAGCAAAATGAGGAATAGTTTAAGTTAATTTCAGTTACTTCATTCACTTGAAGTTAGTCCAATGAGAAAATAGCCTATGTAAATGTATGACAGTGACATGAAACTGAATTGGGAACCCCTGAAATAGAATAGAACATAATAGAATGGAATAGCATAAAACAGAATAAATACCCAGGATCTGAGCGCCTACATGGCTTGGATGTCACAGGAATAGAATAGAATAGAACTTTATCAATACACAGGATCTGATGATCCATGGTGAGCGTCCACAGAGAAAACTGGGTTAGAGTAGAGTAGAATAGAATAGAACAGAATAGAAGCTCATCACAGCAGGTTAGCCTACAATACACCAAAACACAAAAGAGGAGACAAAATAGAGCAGAACAGAAGGTGTAGGCTATAATGACAAGAGCTGGTGATAGATTTATAATAAAATTAAAACAAAGTCTCTGTCAAGTTGTCCAAACGTTTGCTGCAACGTACGTTATTGAATGCTTATGGAGCTTTGTTCAAGACGATCAGATGTTTTAATCAATAAAAGTATAGTTAATAATTTCAGATTTTGAACATTTTCTGTGTAAACTTCAACCAAACAGTGGTTGAGGATTACAAGTGGAAGTGGTTTGATCCACCTTCCAAATTATTTCCTCAGACGACCTCTGCATGTCAAGGTCAGGGGTTTGTGGTTTGGTTATTCAGAAAACAATTTCAGAAGTTCCAGATTTCCACAAATTCCAGTTCCTCCTATTATTTGATTGATCTGATTGATAGATTCTCATAGAGGCAAGGCGAGGCGTATTTTAAATGGTGCACTTTAAACCGTAAAGTGTCAAAGTCCTCGCTCACAACCAGTTTAACTTGGTGCTGATCCATCAAACAAATTGGTGAAAAAAAAGTCAGATGGAAATGAGGCGCTGTGTTCTATAAGAAACCAGTGAGCGTAGACACACCGATGAAGGCTTGTAGCCCGATACATGTGTGTTGTTTGTTCCCCTGCTGCTGCTTTTGGAAATAAATGCATTAATATTAAGTTTTGATATGCTTGACCCACAAATCACTTATGCAAATGCAGTGTGTCATTTGATTTGATATTTGATTTGCCAGCATTTTCATTTCCTCGCTCTCTTTTCCCCACGGGACCAAAGAATTGTCGAGTCATGTTAGACGTTACCGGTCAGCTGTGCTGAGTCACAGTCGGCCGCGCCGCCGGCAGCCGATAGCAGAGAGCTGCTCACTATCTCCACCGTGCAGAAAGGGCGGCTTCACGTAGATTTCACATACTTGACGGAGGTGCATCTTAAGTTAGAAATGCAGCTCCTTTAACATTGAATTAGACTGCAACTGAAAGGGGCATAAAAATGAAAAGGGAATAATATAAAAGTCAAATTTGCACACTTTCAAGCTATTTATATGCCAGTATGCCCACCTTGGATTCAAACTGACACATTCACACCTGTTCTCTGGGGATTGTTGAAAGGCATTCTGGGAAATGTAGGAAGTAATTAACTGAAGTAGAAGTAGACGAGGCAGGTTGAAGGAAAGCAGGGTTCACCAAAAAAGTAAATTACAACTCTTCATCACAAAATAACTCCTGGAATGCTTTGAACATCACTGATGACACAAAACAGTGTGAGAGTATCTGAGGGTGGATTCTTCCTTTAACCTGTATGATTTGAGTACATGTTGTGTCTCTTTTCTCTCTCCCACTCCCTCGTGTCTCCCTGCAGGTTACAGCGTCACGGTGCTGGCGCGGGACCCCGCCAGGCTGCCGGCCGACCACAAGGCGTCCCGGGTGGTGGTGGGAGACGTGCTGAATAAAGAGGACGTGAAGAAGACCATGGAGGGCCAGGACGCCGTCATCATCGTGCTGGGCACCAGGAGCGACCTCAGTAAGACTCTGCACACGCAGGGGGAAACACACACTAACAAGTCAACATAAAGTAAACAACAAGTAAACATGAAGAGAGAGCATGATGCAGATGCAGAAACACACACACGTCCCTCTTTCTGTCTGTCTGCCTCTCTCTCCTATCCCAAACCAGACACATACAGATGTGTTGAACAATTGTACATTAGTTTTGGGCAATGCATCTTGTGTTACTTTAAAAATAGATAGATAGATAGACAGATAGATAGATAGATAGATAGATAGATAGATAGATAGATAGAGCACCAAGACATTTAAGACACCAAACATAGAAGGAACAAAGCACAAATCCAAATACATAAAAAAAACTGGAATAATAAAGAATAAATACAGAACACATAGGGCCTACTTTCTATTTTAAGAGTGCGCTGAGACTGACACACACACACACACACTTTAATCTACAATATTTCTTTGTTTTTGTTGTATTTCTATCTCTTTCCTATTTTTTGCTGCTGCAAGGACCAGGTTTTGATAAAGTTCATCTTATCTTACATGACTGACCATGCTCACTCACACAGGGAGGCTTGCAGTTTGTAACTGTAGTGCTGTGTAATCTCCACTAGAGGTCGCCAGAGACTTTAACAATACATAACCCTGTTTGACTATGAACACTGGAAAGGCTAATAGATTTTGGGGGGGCGAAGAGAAAGCCAGCAAGCCGTCAGTTGAATGGGATAAATGTAACTAATCTATCAACACTGGTTTGTACAGAGTGGGTTGAGGAAAAGTCAGGAATGTTTTAAAAGGTGTGAAATTGAAATGTTTAAATTCAAAACAGCTGTCATTTGACTGCAGCTTGGCCTTTCTAGTGATTTTTCACTGTGGTTGAATAATTCTCTATTTATCATGCAAATCTCCATAAGGATCAGGATCAGTCAGTCAGGATTTTTCCCCAGTTCTCAATATCAGTATTTGCAAACGGGCAAATGACTTCTTTTTCGCATATATAGCATGTTAGAAGTAAAACATAGGCTAAGTTTTCAAAAAGAAATTAAAATGATAAACTGTTAATAAAAGGTGGTGCTGACTGTATGGCTCACAGAGAGGCCAGCTCTGGTGCTTCACCGTTCATGAATTCCTATAGAGGTAGGTGCACAAAAAGGACGCTTTGAAATCTGACTAAAGACGGACACACACCACAAGATTCTGGCCAGATTCAGCCCTAGTTAGACCATCTTGCATAGAAGAAGACAGATGGATACTGGATCTGTGTTGACGTCCCTCATCATAGTTTCTCAGAAGCTTTCTTGGAATAAAATCTAGAAAATTTGGTCGTTTTTCAGTCTGTATTGTAACCAGAGTCACTTAGGAACCCGAGGAGCATCATTATGTAGACATTTATGGATCAGTTTTGTGTTGTCAAATTATCAGAACTTTAAATATTTAATTTCTGTATGACATGGCAATGGTGAAATCTAATTGGCTTCCTGTGTAGAAGTTTTATTACACATCATCTTAATTCTTACCTCCATCAGCACCAGCTCTGCTCCTGTCCTGTCTGTCTCAGGTCCGACCACCATGATGTCTGAAGGCACCAAGAACATCCTGGATGCCATGAAGGCTCGCGGGATCCGCAAGGTCGTCGGCTGCATGTCAGGTACGGATCATCATAGAGAATATTGATGGTATGCAGCCTGTGTTATGTAGCAGATCTGGGTAAAATAGTTAGAAATAGTACCTGGAAATGGGGGGGATTTGAGTGGGATTTGCCACATTAGACACTGCAATGAATATCAGTAAGTTTAGACAATCAAGACAAAATTTTTTTTTTTTTTTTTTTTAACTTAGTTTTTATTTCAGTTTCAGCAACTTATACAATCATATTCACAATTTTGTCTACTGTTTTTTCTGCTTTTTCAGCTGTACCTATATGGTTTATAGATAATTTAACAAAAAACAAAACAAAACAAAAAAACAACACAAAAAAAAACACACAAAAAAAAGGGGGGGGGGGGGGGGCGGGGAATAGGGGTCAGGGAGGGGGGTTGTGTGTAAATGTGTGTAATAGTATGGCCGTGTGTATATGCATAAAGAGATAAGATGAGTTGGGGAGATAAAGATACATGTATGAATCAGAGTGTACAGAAGGATTTAGATCGCTTCACTGTATCAATATAGCCATGGCAGGGCTCCACCTTTTAATAAATATATCTTTTTGGAGTCTCAAAGAGTATGTTATTTGTTCCATCTGATACATTTCCCATACTTTCTCAGTCCATATATTGTATGTTGGGGGGGGTCAGGTTTTAACCACTTAATTGTGATGCATTTAATTGCTGCTGTTAGCAATATTTGTAAAAGATATTTTTTTAGCTCTTCCATCAATGCCTTCCGGTATTACTCCCAGTAGTGCCACCTTTGGATCTTTTGTGAAATTTTGGTGGAATACTTCTTTAAGGGCCTCAAACACCTCTTCCCAAAATGTTCTTAATTTAGGGCATGTCCAAAATACGTGGGTATGGTTGCCAATTTGTGTACCACAATTTCTCCAACATTTATTTGAGTGTGTTGAGCCCATTTTAGCCACTATTTCTGGTGTCCGAAGAAATCTCGTAATTACCTTCCATTTGAATTCCCTCCATGTATTTGAATTTGTTAAGAGAAAAGTATTTTAAAGTCAGATAAATCTACTTTTCTGTCGCTAGAGACTTACCATGATGTGCTAAACCCCACCCATCCGGTAATCCAAGCAGATTAAAACAAAAAGTATGAATTATTTGCGTATGCATTTACATTTCACTTGCAGTTACTTGCAGTTTTTGCCTCGGTGCTTTTGTTTAATCTCTTGGATCTCTGACTATCGGCTGCTTGTGCATCTTCTAAACGCCTAAAATAAACACACAGGTAATTTAACTGACAAGCATCTGTCCAGAGGAGAGAACAGGAAGAAAAGCCCATTGAAACAACATGCACTCCTCCACTTCCCTCTGCCCCTCTTTCTCTTTTTTCATCTCTCTCCTCCTTTCCTCCTCATATGGCTTTTCCTCTCCTCTTTCCTCTTCTCCTTCATCTTGTCACTCTCTCCATCTCTCCTCAACCCTTCCTTTCTCATTTCCCCTTCCCTTCCATTCTTCCCACTCCCTCGATTTCATCCTTTATTTCTCCCCCCTCTCCTCTCCAATCTTACCACTCCTATACTCCAATGTTTGTTTTTCTCCTCTCCTCTCCTCTCCTCTCCTCTCCACTCCTCTTCTCTCCTCTCCCCTCCTCTCCTCTCCTCTCCTCTCCTGTCCTCTCCTCCTCTCCCCTCCTCTCCTCTCCTCTTCTCTCCTCTCCTGTCCTCTCCTCTTCTCTCCTCTCCTCTCCTCTCCTCTCCTCTCCTGTCCTCTTCTCTCCTCTCCTCTCCTCTCCTCTCCTGTCCTCTCCTCTCCTCTCCTCTTCTCTCCTCTCCTGTCCTCTCCTCTCCTCCTCTCCGCTCCTCTCCTCTCCTCTCCTCTTCTCTCCTCTCCTCTCCTCTCCTGTCCTCACCTCTCCTCTCCTGTCCTCTCCTCTCCTCTCCTCCTCTCCTCTCCTCTCCTCTTCTCTCCTCTCCTGTCCTCTCCTCTCCTCTCCTCCTCTCCCCTCCTCTCCTGTCCTCTCCTCTCCTCTCCTCTCCTCTCCTCCTCTTCTCTCCTCTCCTGTCCTCTCCTCTCCTCTCCTGTCCTCTCCTCTCCTCTCCCGTCCTCTTCTCTCCCGTCCTCTTCTCTCCTCTCCTCCTCTCCTCTCCTCTCCTCCTCTCCTCTCCTCTCCTGTCCTCTCCTCTCCTCCTCTCCTCTCCTCTCCTCTCCTGTCCTCTCCTCTCCTCTCCTCTCCTCTCCTCCTCTCCTCTCCTCTCCTCTCCTCTCCTCTCCTGTCCTCTCCTGTCCTCTCCTCTCCTCTCCTCTCCTCTCCTGTCCTCTCCTCTCCTCTCCCGTCCTCTTCTCTCCCGTCCTCTTCTCTCCTCTCCTCCTCTCCTCTCCTCTCCTCCTCTCCTCTCCTCTCCTGTCCTCTCCTCTCCTCCTCTCCTCTCCTCTCCTCTCCTGTCCTCTCCTCTCCTCTCCTCTCCTCTCCTCCTCTCCTCTCCTCTCCTCTCCTCTCCTCTCCTGTCCTCTCCTCTCCTCTCCTCTCCTCCTCTCCTCTCCTCTCCTCTCCTCTCCTCTCCTCTCCTCTCCACTCCTCTCCTCTCCTCTCCTCTCCTCCTCTCCTCTCCTCTCCTGTCCTCTCCTCTCCTGTCCTCTCCTCTCCTCTCCTCTCCTCTCCTCTCCTCCCCCTCCCAGCCTTCCTGCTGTGGGACCGGTCCAAAGTCCCGCCCCGCCTGCTTGCTGTGACGGAGGACCATGACAGGATGTACTCGGTGCTGAAGGAGTGCGGTCTGGACTACGTGGCCGTCATGCCTCCTCACATCGCTGGTCAGTAGCAGGTCCAGCTGGAGACTTTCATTCCAACATGAGATATCCTCCATTTGAAAAAAAAAAAAACCTACAGACACCATTTCTTAGAAAAGGATTTTTGACATAAAAGTGCATTGGTTATTAGCCTAACTGAGGCCTTTGCTTACAAAATAGGAAATCAAATCAACCTTATTTATGAATAATGAATTTCAGGTTGCAGTTGTTTTTTTTTTTGTTTCTGATTGTGTGTGAACCACAGATAGTAGAATAGAGTAAAATATCAGAACACACACTTCTCTCTGTCCTCTCTCTCTCTCTCTCTTTCTCTCTCTCTTTCCCTTGATTTTTTTTTTTTTTATGGAAGTTTTGTTTGTGTTTTTGTTTGTTTTTTGCGCTCTGTTTATGGGCGGTGGTAGTGAAATCTAATTGCTGCTTACCCTGTCTAATGGACTGGTTTCTGAATGGTTTTGTAAGATGAAGAGGTCAATAAATGAGCTTTTTAAAATTCAAAATTCTCTCTCTCTTTCTCTTTCTCCCTCTTATCTCCCCCCGTCTCTCTGGCCCTCTCTCTCTCTCTCTCTCTCTTTCTCCCTCTCTGCCCCCCCCTCTCTCCCTCTCTCTCCATCTCTCTCCATCTCTCTCTCTCCCTCTCTCTTTCTCCCTCTATCTCCCCTGTCTCTCTCCCTCTCTCTCTCTCTCTCTCTGGCCCTCTCTCTCTCTCTCTCTCTCTTTCTCCCTCTCTCTCCATCCCCCCCCTCTCCAGACGACCTCCCCCTGACGGAGCGCTACACGGTGACGGAGAACATGCTGAAGGGAAGAGCCATCTCTAAACACGACCTGGGACATTTCTTCGTCAAGTGTCTGTCCACCTCGGAGTGGGACGGCAAGACAGTGGGGGTGTCAGGACAGTACAGCTGATCCAGGCAGCCGAGCCTTTACATCTCTGTTTGACTCCCTGCTGTTCCATCGCTTTGACCAAAACACACTGGAGAGAAGAGTTTTATTTTTTTTTATTTAGAGACAAATGAAGGAAAGAAGTCTGTTTAGATTCAAACTACTTGCTTGCTTGTTCAGATAAACCAGTAATGCCTGATTGCTGTTTTCCCCCTTTATGATCATGACTGAGCCTATAGTGTTTTTTTTTTGTTTGTACCGATTTCAAATTTAACATAAGCTACACTAACAGAAATTTAATACAAGTGCCAAACTTTTATTGCTGTTTACATTTCTTCTCCTCAATTCTTTCTTTTTGCCGGTACGATGGGACAACTTGACGTTGACACTTTGCGTCCCGTCAGTGGAAGTTTCCTCATGTGATGCTTGCTGTTGCCGCTCCAATACATGCCGGTCATTTTTATAGCTTTTGAAATAAAAGAGTTTATTGTACAAGAATCTTTGGTGCAAGTGTCATGTGAACCCGCATAGCTGTAGGCCTCTGGAATGAGATAATAATACTAATAGTAATACAAATAATAATGATGATAATAATAATAATGGTGATAATACTACTACTACTACTACTAAAAATAATAATAATGATAATAATAATAAGAAACTTTATTTGTATTACACAAAGTGTTTTACAAAGCAAATAGAATAAATAAATAGATACGTAAATCAATCATAAATACAGTAAAAGAGTAGATAAAAAAGGAAACAAAGACATTAAGAATAAAAAATGGAAAGGAGACAGACAAGATCACAACAGGGACATAAAACAACATTATTAGATGCAGGTTTACAAACAATATCAATTCAGTTCAAATGAGCTTTAACAAAATAACAATAGAAAATTGCAATTATTTGATCACACACAAAGCAAAATAGAAAACAATATATAGCATGTCTTTACCATAGACTTCTTATGGACTCATTGTCTTGTTCACTCACTAAATTCATCATCTTTGTGAATTTCTCAAATCATACGAAACTCATTCTCTTTCCATTCAAGCAAGTTCCTTGTGGGTTTAGCCCAGTGGGTCCCAAAGTGGGGTCAGGGGACCATCAGGGGTCTTGGAAAGGGTTCCAGGGGGTCCGCAGCAAAATTAGGAATAGCCGAATTCCCAATGAGAGAGAGTTTAAGGATGAGTGGTTTGATTAAAGGTTTCACTCTGCACACTGTGTCTGTCACCACACATACAGTACAGTTATATAATTCTGTACCAAGTCATATGTAACAATAAAAGAGGGGGGTCTGTGGTCTACAGCAGATCTATTTTTGGGGTTCTTGGTATGAAAATGTTTGAAGAACAGCTGGTTTAGTCAGTTTAGTCCAAATCTCCACTGCAGTTCATTCATCATGTGGATCAGTGTCTCTCATGTCAGCCCGGCCGCTGAGCGGCATGTTCAGTTGTGCAACTCCCTCTGACAAAGCTGCGTCAAGCTATCCAGAGATAGGCAAGGATGATACCGGAAAAGGGTAATATTGGCTTCAAAATAAAAGCAGGAAATTTGTCACTTTTTGATAACTTTTTGTATCAAGTTTTGTCAAACACCCGTACACTGTAATTCATCAGCACTGAAGTGGTAGGAAAAGAAAATATTAACAAGCTTGTACAAGGACATAAGCTTAGCTGACGTGATCCCAAGTTACATTCTACATATTCATTACATGTCACACATTACTCAGTGCATCACTTTAAACACAATTCCAGTGGTTTTCCCCTAGACTGTAAAAAAAAAAGAAAAAAAAAGGTTTCCCCACTTCTTAATAAATGCTTGTCTTTCCCCACTTCTGTGATTAGCAAATTTGTCCCTTTTAAAGAAACAATAATAGGCTATAATTATATAGCCTATTGAGGTGTGCATAACAACAAAACGCATATCAAAATACTCACTGGAATCATTAGATTAAATATGAATAATATTTAAGGAATTAAACGCAAACACAGATTCGTCCTTAAATGTCTACTGTTATACTTTGATTACTCCAAAACGTTACAACAGATGTCCGTCAACGTGTATTTTTATTTTGAAAGTTGACACTGGAAGTTGACTTATGTATTCTGGCTAGCTTGATAAATGTACTGCAGCCGTCCAATGCACGCCGGCCGGGGCGGGGCTAATGCTGTTTTTCAAAGTCGACTGGTTAGTGCGTCGTGTGGCGAAAAGTCGAGCCGTGGAATTTAAAAAACCTTCAGTAAATCTTTACATGTTGGCTGCGGGAGTGTGACTGCTGACAGTTTTCCAGCGTGAAGAAGAGAAGAAGAAGAAGAAGAAGGAGAAGAAGAAGAGTGTGTTCAGGTAAAAGACTCTCACAGCTCGGAATAAGATTGATTTGGACAACTGTACAGATTTAAAACTACCTTTCCTGTGGACGTGTAACTGTTACATGTGCAGGCTCCCTATGCGACCTCTTTGCTATGTCCTGTCAGATTAAATCATTACCGAAACCTTTGGATATTTTCGTTTATTGGTCGTTGCAGTATTTCCTTATCAGACATAAGTTCCCGTCCTTTATCACTGTACCGTAAAGACAGGATATGCCGACTGGAAACCGCTTCTGGGGCTTTTTATACACATATTAAAGCTATCAGCTGCTGTCTGCGCTACTTTTGTATTCAGAGCAAATATGCGGATGGGACTCCCTCTCCTATCGGTGATGTAATCATGGAAGAATCAGTGTAATGCAAATTACATAACAAGGTTGACAATCTGGTCTGGGCAGCAATCAGTTGGAGCGAATGTATGGGCCTATACGTTATATAAAGGCATATAATAACATTATATTAATCACAAGTTAATTTTTACACGTATTCAATGTAATCCTGTAATGAGAAATCAGTGCTGTGGCATGTAACGTGTATAAACTACATTACCCATAATGCCCCTCGCTGCAGCCATCCCCCAACTGTAAACTTTTGGCGTAAAACTCAAATCACGGGCGGGAGAAGAAGCAGAGGTCCGTTTTCTTCGCATCGGTGAGCGGAGCTAAACTCTAAACGTTACAATTTTGAACCTTCAGATTTATTTTTATTTACCCTAACATACCTGTAGCGTATATATATATGAATGAGTAAAAAGTGTAACGTTAAAGTCGCTTTGGGTCGAAGAGGAATCAAAAAACAACAACGGTATCGCCTGCTGAGGAGAGACGGGAAGTGAATCAACAGGTTTGTTTGCTTTCAAAGTTGCGTTTCTTGCCTCTGTTTTTTCAAATTCATTTTAAAGTTAGCGGTTTAACTACTCATTTCCGTCGTGTTAATCAAGTCAAGCTTATCTGTATAGCCTTTTATCACAGTTTCAGTCTCAACGGGCTTCTCAACGCCCACATTAAGAAACCAATATGCAAACGACAACCCCCAACCTTAAGTTAGTCCCACACTGAGGAGAAGAGAAACGAAAACTACGAAAACCATTAGGGTGAAAATGGAAGAAATACGTTTTTTCTTGATTAATTAGCCTAACGTTAGCTGTCTTTCGAAATTAAGAATTATCTGTTTTTTCAGCATCTATACAATGTTGAGGTGATTTTTGCTAGCTGCATTACAAGCCAGCTAATGATTTCTCCCTCCCTCCCTCCTCAGCTGAAAAGATGATCATGAAGGGGCAGAAGCGTAAACACCCACCAGAGGATGTGGAGGTTTCAGACCGGAGCAGCGCGGCCGCCTGGGAGAGCCAGCGCCAGTGTGTGTTTTACATTTCCCTGAGCAAGTACCAGCGAGGCCAAGAGCTGCCTGAACCCAGCCTCCGGCGGTCCGTTTTGATAGCCAACACGCTCCGGCAGATGAGCCTGGAGGCTAGCCGGGCGGCTGCCGTCAGTATGGAGGTGTCAGCATCATCCACGCTCCAGGAGAGGGAGAGTGTCTTCTCTAGGATGGCGGCTCCAAACCGACACTCACCTGTAGCCAGCTACACCTTCGATGCATCAAACCACCAGTCAGTCGCGTTGAATTGTGCTTCGAGCAGATCGCTGACATCAAATTTCCCTTCAGATGACGACGAAGACTGGGGGTCGATGTCCACCGACCCCGACTTCTCCCTCTCGGCGGCCATCTCCTCCATCCTCACCGCGTTAGACTCCACCATCGACGGGAGTCCTCAGGCAGCCCCGCGGACACCCCTCAGGTCCCTGGAGAACCTGCCGGGGCCCGCCGGCGGTCCAGAGGGGGACGCGTCATGGGCGAAGCAGGGGGTCAGAGGTCACTGGGCCGGCTGGGAGCGGCAGGAGGAGAGCAGCGTGGAGCTGATGAGGTCCAGCTACCTTGGGGATTTGGCCGTGGAGGATCTGTTCCAGGATATAGACACGTCCCTGCTGGAGAGGGACATGGGGGCGCTGGGGGTGAGAGGAGGGGGAGGTGGGCACCCGGCTGGGGACGATCTCCTGAGGTACCTGCCTCCTTTCTCCTCCTCCTCCTTCTCCTCGCACCCCTTCTCCCTCTCGCTCAACCAGAATCTGAAGTGCCTGCCCTCGTTCTCCTCGTTCAGTCCGTCTTCCTCTCCTCCTCCTTTCTCTTCGCCGTCTTCTTCTCCCTTCTCCGGTCAGAACCACATGAGAGAAGGACTTGAGTTGGAGCATCTGATGGAGATCCTGGTGGAGGCCTGATGGTCTCAGCATATCATAAGAAATCCCCTAAAACAAAAAGTGAACTGAACGCCGTCGGCAAGGTTACTGAACAGAGACTGAAGTTTTAAAGTGGACTTTAAATGACTGAAGGAGCTGTTTTTATATTGGAACAGGTTTTATAAGGCAAAAGGTCGGGTCGTCAGACTTGTTGAAAGCACTCTGCCTGGTTTTATGTTGTTATCTCCTTCCAGGAATGGTGTATTATGGCCTTTAGTAAGTTTGTTTTATAGAAATGTGTAGAAATTTAAGAATGATGGATGTCTAAGACACAAGTTGTTCTACAGGCAGGCTGGCATGAGTACCAGCTGTGATGCAGCTGGCAACTTTTTGCGCAACATGACAGGTTTGTGTTTTCTGGTGAAAATGGAGGGCAAGTGGCAGGGAAACATAGTTCAGCAGTTAGCCATGTAAGGCTGTATTTGATTTTAAAACGGCTAAGATGCATTGTTGGCATAAAAAACCCTCTTTGCTGTTCTAAAATCACTAAAACTGTCGAGTGGCTTTCTGCTCTCATAAAACGACAGTCACACTGTTGCATTTAAAAAATAAGTCTTTATTTTTAAATTGATAATATTTAAATAATTACATGTTCCTGTGCTAAGCAATGCATTTCTTCAACAGTAGCTAGACAAAATGGTCAAGAGATATGAGTGGCAAGTTACTATGTTACTATGTTAATATTTAAATGAACTGCAGTCACCAGGTGTGCGTTTATCAGATATTTTAGGGCTTCCAACAGGAGAACTGAGGACAGAACGATCTGTTTTATAAAACAGGCTTTATTCAGGAAATGAGAAGTTGGCAGGTAATCAATGCAAGTGAGAGAACGCCCTGGGCACTAAAAACTTGGTCTAATGCATCACAGCCTCAGGTTTCGCTGCGTTCACACCGCAAGCAACTTGAGAAAAGAGGAAGTCTCTTAATTTTCTACAAGGAAATGTTTGACTACAGCTGAACCTTTCTAGCAGCATCGCCCATCAGCAGCCAATCACATACTAGCGTTGCTGTAAGCCCCGGACATCGCCACATCGTCATTCGTGTAACCCGTCGGTGGACAGTAGCTTGGTGATGATGTTGCTAGAGGTGTGAAGTTACGCAGAGTTTTTAGGCTACATATTGTGTTACAGCGGCTTTATTGAGAGTTCTGGGAATGTGGATGTGATGCGGGCGGAGCGGGAAGGAAAGGAAAAAGGTTGACACTAATATTACAGGTCATGTCTTCTGTGAAGAAATCCATAGCCCATGTTTTATCAGCGAGTTCTAACAGAGGCACGATGACAGACGTACAGAGATCAGGAAGGTTTCAAGAAGCAGGAAAATCACCTGGGCAGATGATTTTTTAGAGCTGTCATTAAATAATTTCTCACCTGAGGTCATCTGGTGGTTTGACAGCCATCAGAACCAGTATTCTAGTTTAACTAGGGGGAAAAAATGATCGAAATCTCAAGAATTGCATATCATTTTTGAAAGTTGACTGTTTAATTGGGGCGATCCTGCCTCATTGTTTTCCACCAGTTACACAGCAGAAACCAGGATGCACATTTACTTGTTTCAGTAGAAGTGGGATGTACATTCATGTATCCTGCATTAGTACTGCACAGTTCATTCTTGAATTTTATTCAGTAGAAATAAATAAGTGTATTATTGTAAACAAAACTGTTAATGCCTCTCACCCAGCTGGTGTCCGAACCGCGTCACCGAAGGCTGAAAAAGAGCAAAACTTGAATGCAGTAACGTGGAGTTTTCTACGGTGGCTACAGCCGCAGTTGAAGTTTAGTAATAGTATTTAATATGTGGTTTAATGTATGCTTTTATTCAAAGCGCCTCACAGTACCATGAGTGTGCACATCTTCAGTGTGTGAGGGACTGTGACCTCTGACCCCGTGTTCCTCCAGGATCAGATCCCTTCAGTCGGACCTCTAGCGTGTCAGTTACACAGCAGTTTACAGTCCACACCGAGCCACTATATGTTTGTGTTATTTAAACCACTGATGTTTCCGTTTTCCGTTACACAGAACCACTATGCAGCAGTTCCCATTGTCCGGGTCTGACATCACTGGTTGATCAGTCCCGGTGGTTGTTCTGCATCATGCTGTCAGGGGGAGAAACTGACCTCTGACCTCTGACCTCAGTCCACGGCCACATTGGCTGGTTCTTCAGCTACTAACAGGTCGTTTTCCTGTCTGTTTTAGTCGGGTCCACATGTTTTGTCTGGTTTACATCTGAATTATTGCACTTTTGTTAATAATATGTATTGTTAAGTTCTCAGTCACGTGATGTGAGCGTGTGGAGCGTGTTTTACTCTGTATTCATTCAGCAGTGGCAAAAGAAAAATTACAGTATAATTTAAGTGGAATAAAAAGTGAACGTTAAGTAATGATGATTAAGTATCCAAAGAAAAACACTTTTGGGGACTTGTGTTGGAACCATAATTTTAAAAAATCCCCCCCAAGCGCCACTGCTGAGTTACAGGACAGAGGAGACAGATAAATTGTTTGAGGAAGCACATTCTGACCCGTTTGTCAGGTTTTTGTACATTTATATCCTGTTCCTGGATCCAAGTTGCTTTCTATGCAAACGTCCCTTCTGAAGAGCTGGACTGCAGTCTCAAACTATTTATAGATGACATACTTGTTAACAAGATGGGTAATTTAAAGGAAGTACCTTATTTGACAATTCACTAATGTGTTTTATGTTAAGTTGGTATATTAATGTACCACCATGGCAGTTATTTTATTTGAAGTTATTTCAAAGAATATTTTAATGGTTATGTTTTGACTTTAGATGTTTTTTTTAAGGCAAAAGGCGTGAGATACATGTAATGTCTGTTCTCCTATGCTAATATTTTTAATAAAATTTGAAAATAGAGTTGTATGTGCTTTTCATTCTCACAACTCAACATTATTTCATTCCCATTTTCCAAATGAACCAGACCACATGACACTGAACCAGCCTATTACAGAATGCCACAGTAATGTATTTAGTACAAGGTTCCTACAGGTCTGGAAATGTACGGTAAAAGAATTTGGTCATTTCCAGGTCTTGAAAAGTCTGGAAAATTGCACAAAAAAGCTTGGAAAAGTATGGAAAATATATCGCACTGTCCCAATGTACATACAGATGTGGTTTCAGACCCCCTGTCATCTCACATGTTCTGATATTTGTTGCTGTGAAGAATAAATCTTCATCTGCAGAGTGATATGGAGTTAGAAGGAGCAAGACGACTATCAGACTGAACATCAACCAAAATCCTCATATCAACAAATTCATTTCTGGAGTTTTGTAACTGAAACTGTGCAGGAACGCTGTTAGTACGTTTGACGAGGTTTCTACCGGTCTGGAAATGCGTGTGTAAAAATAATGTGGTAATTTATTTCCAGGTCTTGAAAAGTTTGGAAACTACATACAAAATTAGGAATAACATTGTTGTACTGTCCAAATACACAAGACTACACATTTTCTGTGGTGTTAGACCGTCATCTCATATTCTCTCATATTTGTTGCTGTCAAGAAACCTCTTCTATCTATAGAGTGCTATGGCAGTCTATCAGTAGGGACAAGATGGAATAAATTATACTGAACACCAACCAAACTCTTAAAAAATGGATGAAATGATGAATGAAATATTATAACTATAAACCAAGGAATTTACCACAAGGAATTTACCACATCAGGACAACTAAGACAAACAAAACAGACTTTCACATAGAATAAACTTAAAGCACTCATCATATTGTACCAGCTGGTGCCTTAATGGACAAGAATTATTTGCAAATACCTTCATGATGAAGTTCAACTAATAAACGACACTGACACCATGTGGAGAACTGTGATAATAGCAGCCACTTCACCTCCACCTCAGCCTTAATTATACTTTAAATATCAGTGCTTTGATTTGATTTACATTTCTAAACAAAATCCTATTCAGCGTTTGGTTACGAATATAAAAACATGCCAACTTGAAAAACATTTCCTCATCTGTACCTCCTCATCCCACTATGTGGCTTTTAAACCATGTTGCTCCACTGAACTGTATTTGACGCTATAAAGGATCTTCAGATGAAATTACATGTAGAACAAATTCAAACTTGTCAATTTGAGCTTGTGCAGCACATTTTGGGGACTTGTTTGAGATTACGCACAAAAAAAAAAAAACGGCTTGACGGCTTTGATTTTTGGTTTGAAAGACAGTGTGCTGCAGCAGCCGCTCACCAGAGCATCTCAGTATTACTGAAGTAAAGCAGCTTTGAGCTTCTCGGTTTGAGGCTAAAATCCACCTCAAAGCTGAATTAATTTCCTATGATTGCAGACAGACAGTCGAGTCAATATTTATTAACAAGAACAAAATTCCTCCAAAGCCAGAAACCAGAGAAGCGAAGGCTGTAATGTCACCAAGAGACGAAACCTGGAGCTGCTCCACTGACAGTAAATTGGAAAAATTGACTTTGTGGACTCAGTGTTTGAGTTATTACATTCAAATGAGCCGAGGTGTGAAAGAGTCTAAATGTAGGACTGTGAAGCAGGAGAGTACGGATGCTCAGAAAAACACTTTCTTCAATTAGTAAATGTCTGGAGGAAAAAACAAAGCCCTGTGCCTGTAAAAATCACAAGAGAAACCATTACTGTGTCAATAAACTCTGTCTTGTACATATTCACATTGCTTGATTAAACTGTAAATCACAAGACATGCAAATTCAGTTTTATGACGGATCTTCAGTATAAAAAAAAACAAAAAACAAGACAGCGTAACTGGAGAAATCCTACGAGAGAGCAGTAAAATACTGGGATGACGTGCTTGTGAGATCAAAAATGACAAAATACTACAAAGTAAATTTTTTTTAATTATTATTTTCAATGTGAATACACGACGTGTTCGGACACAGATAACTTACATTACAGTATCGGGATACATTTGGCCGGTTTACACTCCAGACAGCTCAAGTGTTCCTGCTGCTCAGATGGTACAAGAAAAAAACAAAAATGGTGTGAAACGGTTAAAGTGCATTTCAGAGTCTCTTTCATGATCTCAGATGGACAGAAATCCAGATAACACTGAGGATTCACATCAGATATAAGACACACAAACGCATAACAGACTGTGATTGACAAGTATCATTTGGTTTCCCGTTCAGATGCATCATGCCCTCAATCACCACCATGAAACACATCTTATTGACCCATATTTTCTATTATTTCTTCTTCATTCCCTCTATTCCAACCCTTTAACCCTATAGTTTCTGTTTCGGAGGCGTAGTAAGACGTTGCAGTACATACAAGTAGACACCAGGGGGCAGCAGCGTACAGGCAGCGGGCCCTAGTCCTTATAGCAGAGTGCTGATCTGTAGCATCTGTGCTCTAAACCAGAGACAGGAGAGCTACATACAGGACATTTCTGATTAAACTTAATTACAAAAATGAGGAAAACATTCCCGTGAACTTCCCCATTGACTGAAATCCTAAGTCAAAGAGCTAAGTTTGACCTGTGCTTGAGGAATTGGTCCACAGGTTCAACAGTTACACTTGCCTTTTCAATACGATTGCTATTATCCATGCATGTGAGGAGGCGTTAAAGTGGCACATCAGGACAGAAGTCTAATCTAGTGAGCCAGACCAAAGGCTAAAAGTACGATTGGATGGTCTGGTAAATAGTTTGGAGGCAATCCGGCCATAATGTGCATGTGAGCGATGGACCCAAGTTAAAAAAAGACACAGCCAAACGTGTAAAAAGTGGAGAAGTGTGCACGGTGATGTGGTCTCATGACGTCTGATTTTTACAATCAGAACTCAAAAATCGCGTTGAAATGACAAGTGTGACCGCATCCACAGATGGACGACAAACAAACGACCAAGACTGATTTGGTGTTTGGCACCGGGTTCCAGTTTTAGCGCCCAGACGCCATCTCTCCGACCTGAACTAACAAGCCTAACCTACAGCACAAAATATAAACGATACATGTAAAGACATATTTGGTCTGGTTTTGGTCTGAAACAGTCATAACAACATATTGCATTGCCAGTTTTTGCTCTCTTCACGCGCTGCAGTGAGGCTGTAAACACACAGCGGAGAACAAACCCTTGATTACACAGGCAGCACTAGTGTTTCTGTAGGGAAAGGTACACCTGTGCCTTTTGGCCCAGGCGGGTTGCCGTAGTTAAGGTGAATGGTCCGATGTCATGTGTGCAGCAAGCGGCTCAGAAAAGTCTGCAGCCCTCTCACAGGCAGTAAACTCATTTCGGTCTTGAACAGACTGGTGTAGTTCTTGTTTTCCAAAGGCTGAATCTCAAAACTCCCTTCTCAATTCCTCAAACCCTTTCTCCTGTTTGAACATCTTCACCACCATCATCTGTGGTTTGTACGCTCTCTTCCCCCCTCTGCATATTTTAACATGAGAAGAAAGGATGGAAATATTAAAGAGTAACAAATCCCCAACCCCAAATCTGTGGTGAAGCCTGGCATCTAATGGTAAAATCTCCTTGATGCTACTGAAATGGCCATCTGCTATTGGCTGATCTTTGGTGCCAGGTGATGTCACCTTCTATAGAGTACAACAGGTGGTGACATCACCTGGCACCACGGATCAGCCAATAGCAGATGGCGATTTCACTAGCATGCTTTTTACCATTAGACGTCAGGCTTTACTCAGATTTGGGTTTGGGGTTTAGCGCCTCTTTAAGATGAGACTTCAGATTCAGCCCAGCAGGCTCAGTATTTTATCACCAGAACAGAGGTAGAGCTTCTCTCTCCTCCGCCACAGCTCAGCCCTTGTTGATGGTGTTGTACGAGGGCTGAGATCCAGGATCCAGGGGCTTGGAGGCGGCTTTGTCCGTCAGGTAGGGGGAGGAGGGGGTCTGGTCTTCGGGCCCGTCCTCCACGATGGGCTCCCGGTCCTCCTCCGGCTCCGCCTCCTCGCAGCGCGGCAGCTGCAGGAAGCTGGTCAGGCCGTGCAGGTCGGCCATCTTGTGGAAGGTGCGCAGCAGGAGGTACATCGTCATCAGACCCACAAACAGGTAGACTGGAGCGGGGAATACAGAAAGCTCAGAAATCAGAAATCAGAAATCCAGGGGTCACAAGAGATCATTTCCACAACACTAGACTTTACAATAGAAAGTCATTACCTGAAGTTCACCTTTCACTATCTCTAAAATAAAGAGGATCACGTCTGTAGAAGTCATAATTTGATCAACCACTGAGTGTAAGTTATCTGCTATTTTTCAAAAAGTAAAAAATAATAGATTTGATTTTGTGCAATCAAATGTAAGTTTCAGGTATGGGCTTTATCTAAATGGTGCATAACTCATTTTCAGATAAGATAAGTTTGCACTTTATTGATCCCCTTGGGGAATTTCGGGTGTCACAGCAGCAAATTCGGCAGAACAATGCCAAGGCAGTACAGGAAAGGTAATAAGGTAATGAAAAAATATTACAGGAAAGATATAAGGCAATATAAATAAATATAAAACCATAGAAGAATGAAGATAAAAATATAAAACTATTAAAGTGTCTGTTGAGCATTAAGTCCTGTGTAATAAATGACTCCTGTGCAGATTGAGTCAAGAAGTGCTTAGTATCCGTTTTTAGAATAAAATAAAACTCGTGGGTTGGGAAGTAGGATCACAGTAATCAGATAAAAAGAATGGTCTAATCAATAAGAATTACTGTAAAAACACATTAGTCAGACAAGATACTTTTGAAAAAACAGGCAATTATTTGTTTGGATGTTTGAAGGTGAAAGGATGTTTTTTTTTTTTAAACCTTTATTCATCGAGGGAAGTCTTTCCTTCCTGCCTTCACTTTCCTCATCCACATCTTCCCAGCCGGTCCGGGGATTTCAACCAGCAACCTTCCGGTCTCTAACCTCTAGTCTGTCGCCACTCCCAATTCAGATCGAGGAAATACAGTCACTAGTTTGGAATTAAAATACTGGTTGATACTGCTTGTACATAACATTATTAACAATCGCCAAATTTCAAGCTACAGTGTGTAAACTGGAACAAACTGGAATAAACAAAACACTCTATCTATGGCTTTTGGAGGCAAAGTAATCCCAAACTAACAGAAAGTCATCAGGTTACATGACTGTTGGAGTCGTCCAGTGGATCAGATACATCAGTGCTAATTTAGATCTGCATCAGAGTGGTGCAACAATATGATATATGAATATGATATGATGAATTCTGCAACCTGGATTGGCTTTTGTATTTATACTGGTGGCCGCTGGGGCCTGTGGGAATCAACACTAGAGTTTCTGGGTCATCAACTGACCTTTTTTACTTCTGAAATAGTTGAGCTGGTTTTTCAAGGCAATGTAAATCTTTGTGACATAAATGCATTGTATACAGTACAGTGAATGGTATCAAACTCTTTTAACAAAATAAAATGTGAATTAATAGTATTCTGAAACTAGTTTAGTTTGTTTATATCAGTGGCTGTTTGCCTTTTGGTGATCACCGACTGGAGTTCACAGTTCATCCAGCTATTTATTTACAGTGCTAGTTAACACAGACACAACGTGTACAGAGGATTATGGACCTGCTATGTGTTTAATGTCAAATTCCTGACTAAAATGGGTCCTGGACTCCAAATAACACAGTCTGCACAACTATCACACTTTGCCGACAATGCATGCACCGCTGCATAATTATGTTTTATGTCTTATCATGCCTTTATTTTGTTTCTTATGTGTCTTTGTCCTTTTTCTACCATGTTTCTCATGTGTTCTCATGTGTTGTTTTGCTGAATGACGCGAGGCTCGTGATCAAGAATTCCAATGCGTTTTTATGTAAATGGCAAATAAACTTGAAACTTGAAACTCCTGACCGGTTAAAAACACACAAAGCCGAGATCTGGCCAGTTAAGCCAGAGAATAAATGTCAAGCTGTAATGCAAACTGGATAGGACAAAGGGGAACTACAGTATGTACAATGTTATGAAGTCAAACCATTTCAAAAGAAAGAGGGACAAAAATGCATTTAAGTCGGCAGAAGCGGTCAAAACAAAAAGTCGGCTCCGCATCTCTCGGTTGTTTACGCCCTGATTCTTTTGTCCGCTGTCCTTAAAAGAGAAGCCGGGAGGTTTAGGCTACATGTCACATGTATGTGCTACTTTGTCTGTCCCACATAAACGCGGAGTTCAGGTCCGGGACAATGCTGCAAAGTAGGCCACCTCTTCAACAAAACAGTGTAGGATTACAGAGGCCTCAGCTCCCTAGCTTTACTGTTTTTCTTTACTGTGTTGTTCCCACACTGGAGCCAATGTAGGTATGGTTCAGTTTGGTTTTCCATTGGAATACCAAGCAGGTTTGGTATCCTGTATCCGTCTATCTGCAGGTTTCAGGAAGCCAAATTTAAGTCTATTTAATGCTACCTGGAATAGAATTCAAAGTACAATACTGCTGTGTTTTTTCAGTTTGTGCCAATAGTCTATTTTACCCCTCTCCTTTCTATTATCCCTGGTTTGTATGAACACAATCAGCATAGTTTCAGATATCAGCGCTCGTTTTCCTCCCTTCAGAAGAAGACATTTGCTGCCATTCATTCTTTGTCCGGTATGAAAAATCAACTTCCACAGAGCGAGAGAATCCATGAAGCCTGCATTTGGTTTTGTTAAAAGTTTCTCTGCCTTATCTAAATCTAACTTTAAATGATTATTATTCTCCTATGAGACCCATTTCAAAACCAAAATAAAGAAACAAAGCTGGCAAAATCCAGCCAATTTCTGATGGAACATAGCTAACGAAAGCTTTGAAACTATAAATTGGCAGAATAAGAAAAGGACGGACATAAATTAAGGACATATACCGTTTTTTTGAAAATACAATCGATTTTTGTCTATATTGATGGTTGTGATGCTTAACCAACTGGAGGTCATAGTTCACCAACACTTTTATTTACCACTTTATATAGTGTTCATGTGAAAGCACTTACATATTGCTTTAGCCCACAGCACTTTGGCTGGAGAAAAACAACACACCGTTTTTCAGGAACGTCACATCATCAGGCTGTGAGAATAACAAGCCACATCCAGGAGTCGGTCACTAATCCTCCTCAGGACCTGGGGGGGGGGGGGACCTGGTTCAGGTTAATCTGACCGGACCTGACCCACATCATCATTATATAACACAAAGTCTCAGGGACGAGGAAACGAGCCGCAGCGAACCTGCTGGGCCTCCTTCCAGACCGAGGCTGAGAGATTAAACCCAGAGGGACCGGGGAGGAAAACACCGGGCGAGTCCCAACCCGTCCGCCTGGGCCTCCTGACCTCAAAACCCCAGCAGCAGCACTTCTATTTAAAGTCAATGGGGGGGAAAAAAAGAGTATATTAGCGCCCAGATGGTACTGAAGCAGATATTGTAGTTTAGAAGAAGGATGCTAAATATTATACTGGTTAGAAATGTGTTGATGCTCTGTTCTGGGTGTATAGTTACATCTCTGTTTATACTATTCTGACTCATATATACAGATCTTTTCCCCCTATCACTGATTTCATTTGCTTCCTATCAGAGCGATCAGTCTAGTTCCAACAGAGACCAAGGGCATACTGTACAGGAAAAAAGACCCATTTAAATTTCCCTAAACTTCCATAATCAATTTTCTATATTGTTCTAATTTTTTTATACAACAGTTAGTTCCGGTCGAGTAATTTGATTGGACAAGAGGCATTCCATGAGTGCTGATATACAGTATAACAGCACTGGGACGTTTTACTGTATGTATCACTCCGCTTCACAGGTGTCCTAATGTAACCTTGATCAGGCTGCGTTCACACATAGTGTTTGTTTGTGTGGAGAAAGCTCTGCCTGGAGCTTCTTGTGAGCAGAAATAAAAAGCGGATCACAACAATGTAATTTGCTGTTAGCTGAGTAGCTGCTAGCTAACCAGCTGGTTAGCACTACAATACAGTGTTGTGCAACAAATAAATGCTTACCAGATATTCCCAATACAACTCATACATTTGATATGAACATCCGATTTGACACATTTGACCTTAATTATGAACGGTTGTCAGAGGAAGGACGATTGGGAAGAAAGTAAGCTGAATTTGTCTGTGCAAACTTCAAAGTAGCAGCTAGCCTGCAGTCGGGTTTACGGTTGCTTGGCAACACTTGGTAGTGGAGTCCAGAGGGAACTGTTTTTGTTGGCGGCGACGAATGAAAGACAAAAATAATCTGTTGTCTCAAATTACCATTACTTGATGAATAGCTTTGTTTATACAACTGTTGTATAAAAGCAATATCACACTCGAGGCTGTGCTGATATACAGTACAACAGCACTCCCTCTCGTGTGATATTGCTTAAATATACCACTCATTTACTACTTTCTTTCATATACTGCTTCTATAAAGAGACCTACTGTTTCCCTGTTGGAAAAATCCAGTCAATCTGTGATGTTCAATACATTCCAGGAGTTATCTTGTGATGAAGTGTTGTAATTAACTTTTTTGGTGAACCCACTTTCCCTCAACCTGCCTCGTCTGCTTCTACTGCAGTTAGTGATTTCCTACATTTCCCAGAATACCTTTCAACAACCCCCCAGAGAAGGGGCGTAAAGTTGTTGCTGTTAATCACAGGTGGGTGTTTGGTCAGGTAAATATAGCTAGCTAGCCAACTAGTTCATGAACATTGGGCCATGGCCCTTACCCAGAACACAAAACACATTGTCTCTCTGCTGCAGTGCATTCTGGTCTCTCTCCTGCTCCTGTGGGTGGAGAAACTGGTCTCTCTCCTCTTCTACGATGGATTTCTCCCTGTATGATTGTTGAACGTCTCTTGGTGCAAAATGGCGGCTCCAGAAAGAAGCCCTCGCCGTTTGATTCTGAGGGACTGACACCAAAGCAACAAAGTCTTTTGACAGTGTTGAAGAGTTTTAGGGTGGATTTTTCCTTTAAACAGTGTTTCTAGTCAAATCACTGTGCAGCAACAGACCATTCTGTCCAGTCCAGTGACTTCAGGACAACGGAGGAGCAGAACAACAGTGAGGCTACTTTTAGACAAAACAGTCATTCCAACCCTAATTCAATTACAGAGTAAGCTCATACGCAGAAAGGGACAAACAGCATGACTATGATAAAAACCTCCACCACGTGACGGAGCGTCTCTGTCTGAACAAGAACAGAGAGCGACTGAGATGGATTACAAGGCTTTGTACGGCATCACGCTCACAATTAGCATGCGAGCGGCTCGGCGGTGCCGCCTGGTTGTGCTCACATCTCATGTCTCATAAAGGGCGAGTGTGTGAATTAACACCATGAATCATGGGGCAGAGACGCCTCACAAGATGTCGTTCTGCCATAATCGGTATGCGATGATCAACTTCTACTGTGTGCAGTGCAGCGTACAAACAGCAATGTAATAAATATCATGCAAAACTTCTGATGTGCAAGCGCTGTTTTCTTTCAAAATCCAAACCAAGTTGTGATTCATATGCAACTGATCCTGATATTAAAACCAGCGGGTTATATTGACTTTCTCCAGGTTTTTTTTTTATGCCAAATCAAAAAACAATTTCTATCATTATCCGAGCCCCAACGCTTCCGATATCATTTCCATTTCTTTTTTTCATCAAATTCTTTGTAAAGTCGGATTAACTCACAATGAGCGCAGCGGAGGAAAAAAGCTTAAATTTCCCAACTGCCACATTTCAGATGAAGTCAAGAGAGCGGTTTGGTAGATGAGGTCGCACCTCAACCTCTGACTCAAGCTGCTTATTGCTGCTGAGAGAGGAAGAGAGAAGAAGAGAGAAGAAGAGAGAGGAAGAGAGAAGAAGAGAGAAGAAGAGACAAGAAGAGAGAGGAAGAGAGAAGAAGAGACAAGAAGAGAGAAGAAGAGAGAGGAAGAGAGAAGAAGAGACAAGAAGAGAGAAGAAGAGAGAGGAAGAGAGAGGAAGAGACAAGTGCTGCTTCTCACATCACAGGTGTGAATGAATGAATATTGCTCCCTACTGTACAACAGACAAATCATCCTGGAAATAAGAGTTTTAATACTTTTTACGTGTTATTCTCTGGGTGCAGAAATGCATGTGTGTGGATATTTTCACATCGGTTCACTGCAAAAAAACGTCCATCTTAAAGCAATATTCCACTTAACTTTGGGGGTTATTCGGCGCTTGACCACCATGAAAACCAGAATATAATCTACTCACCAAGATCGGACGCAGCTGGACGAGTTTGCAGTGTCCAGATTTTCACTTCCCATTCATTTGAATGAGGCCACGAAAATAGCTTGAAAACTGACATTTAACACGTTTTAGGACTCAATAATAGACTAAATGACGTTCATGATGATGGTAAGATGGAGATGTTTTGCAGTTTTTCTTTTTTGCCTAAAACTTCAAGTCTCTGGTGTTGCTGAAAAAGCGCCAGTCGGTCTTCCCTGTATCAACAAACATTTTAAAAACAACTCTCGGTCCTCTACGATAACCCATTTACATAATAACATAATTATATACTTCTTACTGCTATATTCTGCCTCAGCCAATAATCCTTCTCATGCTCCATCCTGTGTGTCTTCACTATCAACAAATAAATAAATATTCTCACAGAAATTGCCTCCTCTTGTTCTCTTCTCCAAAAAAAAAAAAAGAGGAAATGAGAAGGAAGAAGAGGAGTTGGTGGAGAAAAGAGGTGAGAAATTCATCAGTGGTGTTGGTGTGTGAGCTGTATGATCCTGCAGGTCGCACACTGTGTGACATCATACAAAACAAGCCAAGATATCCATGTGTAGTGTGATTCCCTTTGGCTTATTTTGATCTAAGACAGACACCCACATGTACCAGAGGAGGGGACTCCAGTCATAATTTTAATTACTTGAGACCTGACTTGATGCAGGAAGAGAAGACTTGAGACTTGACCTGATTTGGGTTCTGGTGACTTGGGACTCGACTCTGACTTGTACTTTGATGACTTGAAAAGGTTTCTAAAGTCTTGACTTGAGATCTTGTGTTTGTGTAAATGACTTAGATTGAAAGTGATGAGATTTGTTCCAGCGGACGACTGAATTTAAATTCTGTTTTCTGAATTTGTATGGAATGATTGAATTTATTGAAGTTGAAACTGATTATAGAAATCAAACTCATGATGCTCTTACCAAGTTTTTATCCTATTAAAACCATATTGCATTGAAAAGTCCGAGATATTTAGTTTTCTTTAAGATATTAAATTGATACTGGACTCTTGATTTGTTCTGACTTGACTTGCTGTTCTACATTTAGACTTGAGACTTGACTTGAGACCGACTTGAGACTGACTTGAGACTTGGGACGCAAAGTTGACTTGGTCACACCTCTGTCATGTACAGTAGTTTGTCTCTTCTTTACATCAGTCATCGTTGCATATGAATAACTACAACTGGGGAACGATTCACAAAAGTCAATATTATAATGACAAAAATTTGCATAAAGCTGCAATATGAAACAATAAATACATACATAAGATATATTATACATTCTCAGTCTGTGATCCTGTGTTTTCATGCCCTTGGTGTCACCCCAAATTTTCTTGTACGTCATTGGCTGTTTAATTCTGAATGACACATTGAAATTGCTTAAAATGTAAGATTGTTTTGTTTTAGGTGACCAAGGCTTCCTTTTTGACTAAAAGAAGATTGACATTTTTTCCAGATATTTGACAGTCCAGTCCAGAGTCTGTTTTTCACCTAAATAATCACTGGACAAAACAAATCAAATGAGTCCTTACAGTGATTGAAACTCTGTCCTGCAGGTAATAATTGGTTTCTGAGCATATTCAAACTTATTTTCTGAATCTTGAGTATACACAATCAATTAAAAACAAATCAAAACTATATAGCATTACAGTTCATTTTTAAGTCTTAACCTTGTTTTTATGCTTATGGTCCTCGGACCCCCAAGTTAGTGATGTCCACCTGCTGCCCCCATTTAACAAACTCCTAGAATCCGTCCGTCTGTTTCTTCAGCTCCTGTGAGACTGAACGGACGCTGCTGACCTCAGCCTCAGGCTAGATGCTGTTTAAAGGTCAACAACTTATCAAGATGAGTGAAGTGTGAAAACCTGAGGGAGAGGTGGGCGGGACTAACAATACACTTCCTGCCTCAAGACAAAAAAAAATAAAAATGCAGTTTTAGCTTTTGTGCGATCCATTCCCTATATTACAAAATATCTATATTCAACATTTTTGTATAAGCAACTGTTTTGTGTGGGCAAATGTATTTTCATTTCTGGCATCCTGACACTATAGTGCAACAACATACTGTCAACTAAGTGCACGCTGAATCATAACTTGGAAGGGAGAGAGGGAGGGAAAGTTAGTAATTTTATAATCCTGGCATTTTCTTAAATAAAATTCAAGAGTGTGAGTGATATCCTGTACTAATTTCACTGCATTAACCAGAAACGACTTCCCTGAATTGTCCACTGAAAGGTGTCATTTGTTTGAGCAGACCGCGCTGCCTGCTCAGCACACGGATGCTGATACGACCGAGGCTGTGCTGCTGTGCTGCCGTGTCCGGGAGGATGATGAGTCACTCCCTCTTATCAAACACAGATGACTGAGCCTCTACAGAGGAAGTGTGTAGGCAGCGCAGCGGCTACACAGATATGACGTCTGACATTCAAACCAGACTTCAAATGACTTGGACTACAGCAGAAATGTGACCTGGCAGACGACACAGAAAAGTAGGGGAGCAAAAGCTGGATGTCAGCACTTAGAAATTATGCATAGGATTTGCTCAGCTTGAATAAAATGTAGTATTTTCTCTGACATTTAATTTGATTTGAAGGCCGGGGATTCAGTGTAGCGGCAGAATTTAAGACTCCAATTTGCTGTTACACCCAAAGATATAATTTCTACCTCTTACATTTTAGGTTAAACTCATTTCTTGACCCTGTAAACACCCTGAGGAGCTGGAATCAATTCTCCATCTCCGCTAGTTTCATAGTTATGGCTAAACAACCCTGCAGATTGGAGTTTTAGATCTACAAACATTTCTCAGAGGCAGAAATAATGTCATTGGTTGAATTAAACCTCAGTGGGCGGAGCCAAAGAACCACTTTGGTTAGCTAACTGGCGAACTTGAATAGAAAACAAGGAACAAGGAAGGTCAAAATATAAATAAAAAATAGAAATGGCAATGCCTTATCTTCTGCATTCATTCATGACCATGACATCATGATGTTGGAAGTTGCTAACTTGCATTTTTTCAGTGAGCAGTATTCACACTCGGCTTCATAATATTAGCTTCCTCCTCTCTTACCCCTTGGCTTTTTTCACTGCGCTTCAGTCTAACGTTACTTAGCATAAAAACTGAAGCTTTGTGTCGGAGAAATGTTTGTATAGCTAAAACTCCAAATCTGACAACATCTATACAGAGTGATCCAGATTCAGCCAGCCAGACCCACGCACTTCAAACTGCAGGTACTTACACTCAGTCAAATATATCTGAGCCAACACGCACTGTGTCCAAATGCACTGGCCCAAATTAGGGATGCAAACTTTAATCAATTTCCTTAATCGACCGCCAGTCACGTTAACGACCAATTAATCCATTAATCGTTATGTAAAAAACACCTTTTGACATAGAAAATGTGTGTTTTTCCACCTGTCTTTAGGCCTACTCAAGTTAATCAACCAAGCAAAATTCAAAGGATCTTCCTGCATTCCCTGTCATTGTGCTTGTAGACCTGCTGTATTTCAACATTGTATTACAATGTTTACAATGAATACTGTTGTCTTTTCGGGTGTAATGCTCCACAGTTCACACTGGACTTTTCGCCCGCTTGCTTGGCTTTCTTCTTCCTCTGTATAAGCGGTGAAAGTTAAATTGCGCCCTTGTGGTGGTAATTCATTTCAGCAAAAAATGAGAAATAGCACATAGCCTACATTGTGGATTAATCAGTTAATATATGCTTGATCGATCAAATTCTTAACGGTGATTAATCGATTGTCGATTAATCATGAACATCCCTAGCCCAAATAAATGTGCTGCTGTCACTGTGTGTTGTTCGTCCCCACTATGCAGACAGACAGCCGGACTCACCCATGACGACGATCTTGTAAACCGGTCTGTGCTTCTGTCCGGGCTGCTCACCCGGCACATAATCCCCCAGTCCGATGGTGCACAGCGAGATGAAGCAGAAGTAGACGGCGTCCAGGAAGGACCAGGACGCCTCCACCATGCTGAACACGGCCGCCGGCGCCACGAAGAAGCCCAGCACCACCAGGACCAGCAGCAGGGTGAAGTGGAGTGCGGTGGCGGGCCGGGGGTCCAGGCCGCAGCGCTGGAACAGGCCGACCGGAGCGTGGACCAGAGGGAACATGAGCCGCTGGACGCAGGCGGTCAGCACCAGCATGGTGAAGGGAACGCCGATCACAGCGTACAGGATGGAGAAGGCCTTCCCCGTGTCGGACAGAGGAGTGGTGTGGCCGTAACCTGGTGACAGGAGGAGGGGGGGGAGAGGGAGGGATTTATTATTTTATATAAACAGTAATAAGAGAGCGACAGCAGCAATCTACCATCTTATTGTTTATGATGTTTTCCCGCAGTGTACAGGAAAGCATTATAAGCAGAGATCATATAAGGTTCAAGGTGTTAAGAGACTAAAACCAGACTTGTCAAACCACACAAGAATTAATGATGATGATAATGCATTTTATTTGTACAGTGCTGTTCAAGGTACTCAAAGATGCTTCACAGCAAAAAACGATGTACAAACAACACAGAAAACCCCAAAGAATTACAATTTAATCACATTAAATCAAAAGCAGAGGGATACAACAGCAATATAGAAACAACCATAAGAACAATCAGACAAAAAGATAAAAACAGCTGGAAAAAATGTCAAATAATGGAAATAAATGCTGGAAATAAATGTCAAATTGCAAACAGACAAACTTAAAAAAAAAAAAAAAAAGATAGAATGAAATAACTAAATAAAATGGAGCACAAGGGAGAAAATTATATATTATATATTTTGTGAACAGGAGCGGAGTGAACCATAGACTGTAAAAAAAAGATGGACGTAGTGAGTGTGACGTCACCCACAGGTTCCTGAAGGGCCTGCTATTGGTCTGTGATCGGCGACCTGTCAATCACTCGGAAAACTACCCCGTTTTATAACCGTTATATCCCGTTAATGACGTAATTATTTTGAAAATTGCCATATGGACACACATTACAAGAAGTAAAATGAACTACTGAGACCATAATCTCCTGTCGAGAAAATGTATTGACTTTATATTTTGAGTGAGAAGTTGAGCTGTGGTCCCATTGACTTGCATGGAGTTGGGCCGGACATTAGAGGTGCTGGTTTTGGCCGCTTGGAGTGAACAGAAGTAAGACGGTTCGCTCCACTTGTAACCACACTGCCATGCTGCTGTCTGATGCCGCTTTGAGCCAGTAATGTTCCAGTGAAAGGAATTATGTGATCATGGTCAACATTAGCCAAGTACTTACACCGGAAATAAGGAAATTCATCAAACCTGTGTTGAAGCACAAACCCACTGGGAGCCATCATCCACCAAACAACTGACACGACTAACTGAAACCTGCTGCTGGCTTTGGCCTCAATTCAATCTTTACTGTGGCGGGAGGGAAATCTGATCTGCAGTCAGAACACACTATAAAAACATAATAAACACAACACATAACTGAAAAAGCACAATAAGACACATAAAATTGCCACAACATACTGTATAAACACATTGACCAGCATCAGTTAAGACCAGACAACGAGTCAATCGCTCTACAGAGCGGAATAAAACAGAAACGCTCATCTTCACAAAGCTTCTGTACAGGCAGAGGATGTTAAACCATCTGATGTGAAAAAGAAGCAGTCTAATCGCAGGAAAAATAAGTTCCTGCTTATTTTGCTTCTGAGTTTTGGTTCTCTAAAGCGGAGGCCCACTGGCCTCTTAGGGGACACGTCAAAGGTTTCAGGTAGTTGTGTCTGGATCACACCAGGAGCTTTACTGGCTGTTTTCACCAAGCATCCCAATCTGTTATTATTGATTATGCTGCAAAATCAGACTACAATACAACAGATTCAATAAAACAAGGTCATCATTTTTCCCCCACACAGAAGAAGAGTTAAAGTGACGTTGAACTTTGGTAGTATCTTGGGTTGTGTATCTTCCTCTATGATAAAACCCCAAAATCAGTGATTCTGCTCCGGTAGAGGAGACTGGAGAGTTTTTTTCTCTCTCCATTCACTGCCGTTGTATGGAGGAACAGTCTGAACATCACACTTGTAGCACATAAACAAACACGAACAAAGCAGATTCTGACAATATATATAAAAAAGTCTTGCACATTTTTTTTGCCCATTTACAATTATTGGTAAACATTATTATTTTCTTTGTTCCGTCGGCATAAGTTTCCTCCGACCGGATTCCGGTGTTACACTTGTTCAGACTGAAAGGTTTAATAAGCATAAAGAAAGAGATTCACTTAAAAACAATTCAGCAGCATGACTAGTTTTTTTTATATATTGTCAGAATCTGCTTTGTTGGCGTTTGTTTATGTGCTAGAAGTGATTTTCAGACTGTTCCTCCATACAATGGCAGTGAAAGGAGAGAGAAAAAAAAAACACAATTCTCCAGTCTCCTCTACTGGAGCAACAGATCACAGAATCACTGATTTTGGGGTTTTATCATGGAGGAAGATACACAACCCAAGATACTACCAAAGTTCAACATCACGGGTTTGGGAATTGGCTGTAACCTCCTAAAATTTACTGCCACGCTGTTAGTTTTGAGATCATTTACCAGAATTAAAGAGATCCTGGATATCAGCAGAGCTAATCTGGATAAACAAAAGGTTAAATAAATAATCTCACTTGAGGAAGATAAGCATTTCCTTTGAGTGTGAATTAGCGTATCTCAGCTGTGTCTAATCCATTTAGAAACAACAACGTAATAAGCTATAAAATCTAACGCCATTAGATGCTCAATGTAATGAAGCTGCTGTAATCAGTAGGAGGGATTTGGATAATCTGTTTAAAAGGCACTGCTTGTTTGTGGAGAAGGGAAGGGTTGCGTTTGAGACGAGTACAAAGCTTTCTCTGTGGAAGTCTCTCCTGCAGGTTATTAACCATCATTACCAGACAGTCGCCCATATTGTCAGCTGGATGTTTCTCCTTCAAAACAAACCACTGCTCTGCAACTATCTGATATACAGACCACAAAAAAGTCAGAGCATTAGCAGAGTGGAAAAGATTCAAAAGATCTACTGCAAGTCTCCACAACGCTGTGTGTCAGTGTGTGTGGTTGATGGCCAGTCAGTCAGCTACAGTCTCAATGCTCTTTTCACTGGTTTCTGAGTGAAGCTGCTGCCACATCAGAGCCGAGGAGCTTCAGAGTCACAGCCGGGCGGATTAGCACAGCCTCCCTTTTGTTTTGGACCGAGGAAATGAGATCATGCTTCAAAAACACACGGGCCGAGCTGCAGTGCACCGCAGCCTGACCCAGGATGACATCCAAAAAAACAAAAAAACAAAACGCAAGAAAAACAGAAAAATGACTGCAACACAGAGCTCGACTATAGGAGGAATGGGACGGCCATGCCCTTTACTCTGCTTTCCCCAAAGGTTCAGCATCTTTCTTTCTGTTTCTCTGTGTAGTGTTTGGGAGCCGCTATGGGCTTTACTGAGATTTGAGCTGAAGTAAATTCCCTGTCTGGAGACTAATTTAAAAACCGCAGATCGGACACGTCAGGAGAATATTTCTACTCTGCTCAGTAGTTAAACATTTTCTGTAGGATGTTTATTTCCGCTTCACCTCTGCAGAGATTTAAAGATTTAAAACTAGTATTCAGATTGTGCAGAATTCTGCAGCCAGACATCACCCCAGTATCGGCCTCTCTGCACTGGTCGCCTGTGACTTTTGGAATCAATTTTCTAGTCTTATTAATTAGATACAAGGCTTTGCAAGGTCTGGCAGTGAACTGTTAACTCCCTGTTGTCTTCAGACGCCTCTTAGGACCCCCAGCCTCGGCCTTTTGGTTGTTCAGAGTCCAGGTTAAAATCAAGAGGCGATCGATCTTTTGCGACGGCCCCTTGACTCTGGAACAGCCTTCCACATAGTATCAGGTCTGCTGATTCAGTCCCGGTTTTAAAATTTCGCCTTAAATCAAACCAGCACCACTAGCCACTAGGGCTGGGTATCGTTTAAAAAATTACGATACCAGTACCAATACCAGTACCCTTAAAGTGATACCGATACCAATAGAGTACTTCATTCGATACCTTTTTTTTTAACGTTTTGGTGGCATCTCGGCATGCTGAACTGCCAACTCCGTCACACACACCGCGCTCGACTTCACCACCACAGACTGTATGGGTTGTAGCTGCTGCGGCAGTGGGCCAATCACACGTCGCATTAAATTGAACGCTTGCGGTGATTGGCTGTGAGCAAAACCATACAAATAGTCATTTTTTTCTAGATCTGTGTACAAAAAGTATTGAATGCAGGTATCGTTTGACTGGAGAAGTTTCGATACTACTTGATACTGGGTTATTTCGGTCGATACCTTAAAAGGTATCGAGTACCGATACCCAGCCCTACTAGCCACAAGCTAGCTCATCAGCTTACAGCTGGCAGTACCAGCAGAAACAGCTTTTTAATTATATCCATTTTTTCCCTCCCTCTCTGTGCGACAGCGCCTGCAGACTGTACCCACTGGTTTCAATGAGGAATGCAAACAAGCTATTTCTAGGGTCGCCGAAGGACAACTGAAGAAACTTTCTCATCAAGTAACAAGTGTCTGACAAATTAAAATGGGACTAATTCAAAATGTCAAGTATCCCTTTAACGAGAGCCGAATCACCATGAGCCGCAGCCCCCCCACCCCCCGCCCCCGCCCCCGCCCCCTCTGGCCTGCTGCTCAGTCCAAAGTGCTTCACGGTCACTCTAACAAAACATCACCGACCTGCCGCTCCGGAGTTAAAAACACCACGACAGAACACACACAGGTCCCAACACTTTGGACCCCATACATCAACTATACATACAGGAAGGGGAAGGAAATGACGCCGTATTCTAGAAAGAGAACTAGAGAGAGAGTTCTCCTGAACACAAGTGTCACTTCTGTTCTGCTTAGTGTATGAATTTGCATGGCGCAGTGTCTGTGCAAGTGGTTGGCGGCAGTAGTGTGTGTGTGTGTGTGTGTGTTGGTAGTAATTTGCCTATATAGCATGGCATTATGTGAGTCATAAAAGCCTCCAGCACCTTCACAGTGTAATGTTCAGGCCTGTAAGATAATACTGCAGCACTCTGGGAAACACCGAATTCTGGAGCTAAAAGGCAGAATGCAGGAAACCTCAGATGTTAAGACTCTGTCCTTTCTTTGTTGAACCTATAGGCCTCAAAGACAGCAGAGCTAAGACCAACAGAATAGATGGCACTTTGGTTCGAAGTCTGTCTAGTAATGAAAGAGTTGTTGGGTTGATCTCCAACCGTCTCCAACCAGATTTCAACCATGGTGTTTGCACTTTGTCAATCTGGTTGTATGCGTCCTAGTAAAAATAAACATTACATAACAATATATGCATCTAAAATGCTTGAGGCTTCAGTTAATGACGATAAACCTGATTGCAGCCTGGTTAGCCAGCGCGTTGCCGAACAAGCAGAGGCAACACAGCAGTGAAGTTGGGCAATTTTCTACTTCAAAAAAGGAAACTTAGCCTGTGGTCTGAGAGCCAAGTCAGGAGCTTAATAGAGATTTTCAGTGTGGCTCTTATTTCTTTACCTGGCACTACTTTATTAGGTGGTTAGGAGCATCTCTATTAAGAGCCGGGCTCTGCGTGTTCATTGGCCGTTTGTTCATTCGTCATTATGGTATGTACTGTTGAGGCTATGATCCAGAGCCCCAAGAGAGCCTGCGTAATGGAAATCCAGCGTGCGCTCGTACACCAGGCAGTACGGTAAAGTCAAACAAGCACCAACCAACATCCTGAACATACTGAACATCCACATACTGAACATCCACATACCAGGAAATAGCTCGCTGATTTTCTAACTGCAGCGGCTAAGTCAACGCATTAATTAATTATTTTGTTCAGCAATTATCTCAGTCCCGACCACACTGCTCTGCCTCAGCACCTGGGTGTTACCAGGTGGAGATTTTAAAGTCAACATAGCTTCACTCTCCAATCATCATGCATGACCCTCCCACCCCACCCAAGTCGCTTTAAGATCATAGGATGGAAAATGTAAACACAGAAGCCATTTTTGTCATGACATCAGTCTGAATCCCCGGACCAGCTGGGAACATCTGGGTGGAGAAAGTGAATGAGTCATGTTCCACCTCTCCCTCTCTCTCCCTCCCCCTCTCTCTCTCTCTCTCCCTCTCTCTCCCTCCCCCTCTCTCTCTCTCTCTCCCTCCCTCCCTCCCTCCATCCCTCCACACCCGCCATGAAGCTGCCTGCCGCTGAGCAAGGCACCTCTCTCCACCTCTGTCTGTGGCTGACAGGACACACACTGACAGGACACACTGACAGGACACACACTGACAGGACACAATGACAGGACACACTGACAGGACACACACTGACAGGACACACTGACAGGACACACACTGACAGGACACAATGACAGGACACACTGACAGGACACACACTGACAGGACACACACTGACAGGACACACACTGACAGGACACACACTGACAGGACACACTGACAGGACACACTGACAGGACACACACTGACAGGCCACACACTGACAGGAGACATTGACAGGACACACTGACAGGACACACACTGACAGGACACACTGACAGGACACACACTGACAGGACACACTGACAGGACACACACTGACAGGACACACTGACAGGACACACACTGACAGGACACACTGACAGGACACACACTGACAAGACACACTAACAGGACACACACTGACAGGACACACACTGACAGGACACACTGACAGGACACACTGACAGGACACACACTGACAGGACACACTGACAGGACACACTGACAGGACACACACTGACAAGACACACTAACAGGACACACACTGACAGGACACACACTGACAGGACACACTGACAGGACACACTGACAGGACACACACTGACAGGACACACACTGACAGGACACACTGACAGGACACACACTGACAGGACACACACTGACAGGACACACACTGACAGGACACACTGACAGGACACACACTGACAGGACACACTGACAGGACACACACTGACAGGACACACACTGACAGGACACACACTGACAGGACACACTGACAGGACACACTGACAGGACACACACTGACAGGCCACACACTGACAGGAGACATTGACAGGACACACTGACAGGACACACACTGACAGGACACACTGACAGGACACACACTGACAGGACACAATGACAGGACACACTGACAGGACACACACTGACAGGACACACTGACAGGACACACACTGACAGGACACACACTGACAGGACACACACTGACAGGACACACTGACAGGACACACTGACAGGACACACACTGACAGGCCACACACTGACAGGAGACATTGACAGGACACACTGACAGGACACACACTGACAAGACACACTAACAGGACACACACTGACAGGACACACACTGACAGGACACACTGACAGGACACACTGACAGGACACACACTGACAGGACACACTGACAGGACACACACTGACAGGACACACTGACAGGACACACACTGACAGGACACACACTGACAGGACACACTGACAGGACACACACTGACAGGACACACTGACAGGACACACACTGACAGGACACACACTGAGAGGACACACACTGACAGGACACACTGACAGGACACACTGACAGGACACACACTGACAGGCCACACACTGACAGGAGACATTGACAGGACACACTGACAGGACACACACTGACAGGACACACTGACAGGACACACACTGACAGGACACACTGACAGGACACACACTGACAGGACACACTGACAGGACACACACTGACAGGACACACACTGACAGGACACACTGACAGGACACACACTGACAGGACACACTGACAGGACACACTGACAGGACACACACTGACAGGACACACACTGACAGGACACACTGACAGGACACACACTGACAGGACACACTGACAGGACACACACTGACAGGACACACACTGACAGGACACACACTGACAGGACACACACTGACAGGACACACTGACAGGACACACTGACAGGACACACACTGACAGGACACACACTGACAGGACACACACTGACAGGACACACACTGACAGGACACACTGACAGGACACACTCTGACAGGACACACACTGACAGGACACACACTGACAGGACACACTGACAGGACACACACTGACAGGACACACACTGACAGGACACACACTGACAGGACACACTGACAGGACACACTGACAGGACACACACTGACAGGACACACTGACAGGACACACACTGACAGGACACACACTGACAGGACACACTGACAGGACACACACTGACAGGACACACTGACAGGACACACACTGACAGGACACACACTGACAGGACACACACTGACAGGACACACTGGACTGGGCCGCTCCCAGCAGTTCATGTGTGTAAGTGCACATGTGAAGCAGGATGTGGCTGAGCACAGTATGTATGATCAGCAAACTTTCCCACGATGTGAGGTGCCACATGACATATCCACTGTTGAAGAAGTGACATCTACTGTCACAAAAAAATAAAATAAATAAACTGTATGAGTAACTTAAGTCCTTGAGTCCTCTATATTATTCTATATCTATTCATCTACAGGACAATACAAATCTGGAATTCATGTCTTTTCATTATTGCTACACTTTCCGTTGCGATGTTCATTTGTCTCTCTCTCTCTCTCTCTCTCTCTCTCTCTCTCTCTCTCTCTCTCTCTCTCTCTCTCTCTCTCTCTCTCTCTCTCTCTCTCTCTCTCTCTCTCTCTCTCTCTCTCTCTCTCTCTCTCTCTCTCTCTCTCTCTCTCTCTCTCTCTCTCTCGTTGTTGTTGATGTTGATGTTTTACATGTGTAAGTGTTTAAGTATGTGCTGTTTTTGAAAATGATGGACTCTTGGAAGGTTAGCCCGTGGGTTAAAAAAAAAAAGATCCAAATCAAATCTATATTTTAGTGAACCTTCCAAAACAGATGTATATTTTGGAAATGAACTGAGATGAATATGCTCCTATACACCCGGCTGCAGAAGTGACCTTCAGCCTGTGCGAGCTTTAAGAAAACAAGCCCTGAAGGCAAGAAACTGCCCACACAGCAGTTACCTCTGGTTCAGAAACAGCTCGCTCTTCCTCTAATTAAAGGGTGAGATGTTGTGGGCGAAGTGTGAGCCTGAGTCTAGGTCAGGGTGCAGATGGGTGGAGAGGTGGGGGGGGGGGGTTCAGGGACACTCAGATTTTAATGACAAGCCTTCTGGAGCTGACCTGGGTCGATTTCAATGAAAATCACCCTAAATCGCACAAAAGATCAGACCCTGTGTTCTGGTAAAAGTCACAAACTTATAATCAACCTCTTTCCTCTTCTTTTCCTCCCTCTGCTTCTCATCCCTCTCAACCTCTTTGTCACATATTTCCACAATAAAAGTCCCATGAAGTCACGAGTCCACTGGATATTTCCTCTGGTCACTGTGTATGATAATCAAATCATTTGACAAACAGCCATCCCAATTTAGTCAAGTGTGTAAACTTGACTGATGGTATAGGAAACTGGATGGGAATGATTCTTTCTTTGACTGTATCACAAGACCAGGCTAATTATTGGCTGTTTTTCAGTATCTGTGTTTGTGTTTTGAACTTCACTGATTAAAAGGTGAAAGCTAAACAGCTGCAACAAGGCACTTAAAGTCATTATAATATCACTATAGGGGCTTATAGCGAGGCTGTGGCGCTCAATAGGAGCTTTTAAACTCCAATAGTATCACTGTAGAATTGCTATAATATTCATATGGGGACTTGTAGTGTGTCTCTGGTACTAAAAAGTGAGTTTTAGTAACTTCATCGTACATCATGGTGTTAAATGTCCTATAAAATTCCCATAATATTCCTATAGTGACTTGTAGTGTGTCTGTGGTGCTCAATTTATGGTGTTTTTATCCCCTATGCTATCACTATAACACTCCTATAGGATATTATATACAGTTTATCATTTTCCTATGACATCTGCAAATGATTACACTAGGTCTTCTTGGTAAGGCCGGTTAAAAAACAAGAGAAAGTTCTTTGTCTCACAGCCAAACTTCCTGCGTAAAAACAACACGGACACACAGCAGCCAACCTGGACTTCTTTTTTAGGATTTCTTCACCAATAACTTGTTTTTTTTTTTTGTTTCAACTCACCGACCGTGGTGACCAAAGTGTTGGCGAAGAACATGGACGATGCCAGGTCCCAGTTGGAGCTGACGGAGGAGTTTTTGAGGATGGACACCCCGTACTTGTTGGCCGTCAACACTTTGACCAGAAACCGTTCGAGGGACGTGGCGTTGACGCAGCTCTGGTTCAGAAACTCCTGCTTCAGGGCTTCGATGTCATTTTTCAGCTGCTCCTCCACCGGCCGCTCGATGCTGGAGAAAACCAAGGCTCCGAGCAGCAGGTAGATGATATAAAACAGTATGAAGCCCGTGAGCAGAAGCCAGGACTTGCTTGCAGAATGCATGTTGTTTTACGCGTGGACAAACATCGGTGGAGCAGTTCACCATAGCCTTCCTCTGTGCGCCTTTCCTTCCCCTTTCCTTTCCTCCGTGCAAACTTTTTTTTTGGGGCTGTCCTAATTGAAGTTGAACCCCTCCTTGTCACCGCATCCTCCTCCCACAGCAACCAGGGGAGGGTGTGTTCTGCTCAGAGCGCTGGAAGTGCATCCTGGATCCTGGAAAAGTCTTAAAGTACATGACTTCAATAAACTAATCGAGGATTTAAAGCTCTTGGATACATTTAAACCAATTATTTGAAAGCTTAAATTCAGTTTCAGACTTCTTATTAGGGTTGGATCTATAATAATATTCATAGATTCATCTATATTTTAAACTTGTCAATAGCTGATATTTTATGCAAATATATATTTATCTTTATCTTTTAGGGTTATTTCATGCCCAAAAATTCAAAAATCCATGAGGATTCTGTGTTTTCCTTAGAAGTTAATTCTTGAACTTCTACTCTGAACTTTTATAACATCATGGGACACTAAAACTCTCCATTAAAACCCAGACTAATGACATTTCTGTAGATGAGTTGGCAGCTCCTACAGGGGAAAATCCTCCCTAAACCACTTTAACACTTAAAAAACTATTGGCAACGATTGGTGCTGCAGGGTTCATGTCCAGACAGACTGCTGGCCCTTCCAGCAGAGAGAACATCCTCCTTGGGAGTAAATAATAACCGGTCATAATATAACTTAACCTAACCTAACCTAACCTAACCTAACCCTAACCCTAACCTAACCTAACCTAACTTAACCTAACCTAACCTAACCTAACCCTAACCTAACCCTAACCTAACCTAACCTAACCTAACCCTAACCTAACCTAACCTAACTTAACCTAACCTAACCTAACCTAACCCTAACCTAACCTAACCTAACCTAACCCTAACCTAACCTAACCCTAACCTAACCTAACCTAACCTAACCTAACTTAACCTAACCTAACCCTAACCTAACCTAACCTAACCTAACCTAACTTAACCTAACCTAACCTAACCTAACCTAACCTAACCCTAACCTAACCTAACCTAACCTAACCTAACCTAACCTAACCCTAACCTAACCTAACTTAACCTAACTTAACCTAACCTAACCCAACCCAGCACAACACAACACAACATCACATCACATAACAAAGCATAACAAAGCATAACATAACAACAAAGCACCGAGCTGCAGGACCCAGAAGATGAACAGCATCACATGACTTTCCTTACTGCCACCATATTATTATCTGTAGGTCTTTTTCTATGTCTTTGTCTCTGATAGATCTGTGTGTTTTGAAAAAAATAAGAGATTTTATTGTGGGTAGATGGCTTATATTTTTTGAAGAGTCTCACTGCAAACATTATATAAACACCATTTAAAAAAGCTGACGTTCTATTAGAAAATGAATGCCTGCACAACACTATAACTCACTCTGTGATACTAATGAGGTTTTCAGCCAACTTAAGGCCTTTGCTTACAAAAAAGTAACACTTTGGAAGACTTTTTTAAATGATGAAATATGGATTAAGGAATCTCAGGTGGCAGTTATTTTTCTAAGCAATATATATAGCTTTGGGGAATTAAACCCTTCATTTGGAAAAAAAAAAAGAGATTTTGTTGGGAGTAAGTGAGTTTATCTCCATCCCTACCGCTCTGCATGATCCTGCAGTAAAAATGACAAATTAAAAATTTTCATGCTAACAGCGGAAAATGTAATCAAGGAACATTAAAGTCAGTTTAGTCAATGAATGAGTTACGCTCAGATTCTGCATGAAAACTGAGACTGTGACAGGATCAGATTCCCTTATCATGCACTGCTGCCGCCAAGAAACATTCCTGTGAATTTATTTGTACTTGATGAATGAACTAATTCTGACTGTAAGTGTGATTGTAATTGATTAAGAACGCTTTGTTTACAGCAACAGTCTGGAGTTGAGTAGGAGATTTGGAGTTGGGAATGAAAGGAGAGTGTCAACTGACGACTGAATTCACCCCATGATGGAGATGTTTTTTTTTTAACCTTTATTTATCCAGGGAAAGTGGACTAAGCTCCTCTCCAGCGACACCCTGCTTCACACTCATACATTTCCACACATTCACACCTGGGAGCTTCTCAGCGCAGCCACAGTCTGCTGCTGTTGGACACTGAGCGCTCGGGGGGTTCAGTGCCTTGCTCAAGAGCACCTCGGCAGTGTTTGTTGAGAGATCGGAGGGTGTTATTCATTCACTTTCCCCCCACCCATATTTCCCCAGCCGGTCCGGAGAGCTCCCGGTCACCAGTCCACACCTGGGACCTCCAGGCCGCCGCCCCCTGACTGGACATCAACACACAGAGACAAACACATTCACAAAACTGGTCAGTGTCCACTAGACCCCATATCTGTCAAGAGGATTGGCATAATATCATATATAGCGAAGAAATGCATCTTGCTCAACTGGAATCAACAAAGACCTCCAACATTTAATTAGTTCAAAAAAATTCTGAATGAAACATTACGACTGGAACAGCGCACTTATACTTTAAAAAATAAGGGGGATATCTTTCTGAGAACATGGGAACCCCTTATGGACCTCTGACCATCCGCCTAGCCCGGTTAGATGTGCCTTGACTCACTATTACTTTATCCTACTTTTTTTTTTTTTTTTTTCCTGAGTTCTATTTCTCTGTACTGTAAGAATGATGAAAATGAATAAATAAATAATTACAAAACAAAAAACTCGTCAGTGTCGTCTCTTTAACCTCAAGGCTCCTGCTGCACCAGACAAATGTTGTTCTAATATATCCTGTGCCTTAAAGGAATAGTTCACCCAAAAATGAAAATTCTGTCATCATCTACTCACCCTCATGCCAAATGAAACACAGGTGAAATTTGTTAGTCCATATAACACACAGGGAGGTTGCCAGCACGACTTCGTAGCAGCCTTCTCCAAAACAACTGAAGTCAATGGGGACCGGTTCTTTAGAGCTCCAAAACAAAAACAGCCAAACAATCACACTGAATAGAAAGACCTATACACCATTATTTGTTGCAAATCAATCAGCTGTAGTTAAGATTTGCACTAAATTATGGTGTAAATATACTGTAGGTCTTTTTGGAACTTTTGAAGAACTGGTCCCCACTGACTTCAGTTGTTTTGGAGAAGGCTGCTATGGAGTTGTGCTGGCGACCTCCCTGTGTGTTATATGGACAAACTTCACCTGTGTTTCAACTGGCATGAGGGTGAGTAGATGATGACAGAATTTTCATTTTTGGGTGAACTATTCCTTTAATATGTACATCGTGTCTGCTAGTGTTTGCTTAATTTGCTATGTACACCAACTCCTATGTTAACTCCCATGTGAATGTAATAGGGTTAGACGATCAGTTATAAGTTTGCCAATTCATCAGGCCGATATTTGCCTTTATTAAATATCGGATATCAGTCATGTAGTCCACTGGTGTTATAATGGAGATTTGTCCCTGACCACAGATCCAGAAAAACAGTCTGGAAAACCTGAAATGAAATTTGATTTTCTTTTAACGTTTTTTGTAATTAATTCTTCATTTAAAGGCAGTGATGTCTCCCAGAGTTTCCCTGCCATTGTATAGGTGTAGTCGGTCACTCTGCTTTGAAGAGCTGCTGACACTAAAAGAATTTCATCAGTCTGGGTTTCAGTGGAGAGTTTTAGTGTCCCATAATGGTCTGAATGCTGTTTCAGAGGCTTTTCCACCCTGATACACTGAAACACTGACACCTTGTAGATTTTGGCATGGAAATGGTCAAGAAAGCACAAAATATCCCTAAAATGTAACTCCCGATTAAACTGATTCTGATCAAACTGATTCTGATCTCCTTGCAATTACTATATCTGAATTCCTGGACCATTTGGCAGTCACTTGGCACTATACATCCTTCTTTTCTCAGACAGAGGTTGCTGGGCCAATAAAGCACCAGCAACACGCTCTGTTAGTGTTTCCTGGGAAGCAGCGGATGTCTTGTTTGTGGTGTTTATGTAAAGGGCCGGCTGACTCATGCGGTGTGAGCAGGGGAGGTCAGGCTGCCCACAGGCCTGTTTTCTAGCTCGCAGCACAAAGCTCCGTTATCTTCTCTGACTCAGCAGATACGCTGCCTCGCTCTGAAGGACTGAAGAGCCTCACTGATCCCAGCAGGGGTCGATGCTGATCGCACTTCACACCAGGCCTCCACTGATATCTGTTCGACGATATATCGGGCCGGTATTGTTTATGAAATATCGGATATCGACCAGTCAATCGCTTCCTTTCTTTCAATCGTTTTATTTCGATCATTTTTATTTTAGTGTCCCAATGGTCTAAAGGCTTTTCCACCCTGGAATACAGGGTTCCACACAGAATACTTGTAGGTGTTTTGAGCATTAAAATGGTCAAATTTAAAGATACTGACTATTAGCAAAAATAGTGCCTACTGGCAGCTTCATTCAAAAAACTTCAGTATTAATATTTGCTTCAAACACTCATGAGTCGAACCCTGCTACTTCATACGGTCACTTAATGCTTGATAGAAGTTTGGGTTCTTACTGCAAAACACAAAGGCAGATGTGTGTGTGTGTGTGTGTGTGTGTGTGTGTGTGTGTGTGTGTGTGTGTGTGTGAATTAATGCGAAGAGAAAGTGAATTGATTTTGATTCACTTGATTTTCCCTGGATAAATAAAGGTTAAAAACGTTTAATGAAACATGTTGAACATCTTTTCTCTTCTCTTCTCTTCTCCTCTCTTCTCCTCTCTCCCCTTCTCTTCTTCTCTCCTCTCCTCTCCCCTTCTCTTCTCTTCTCTCCTCTTCTCTCCCCTTCTCTTCTTCTCTCCTCTCCTCTCCCCTTCTCTTCTCTCCTCTCCTCTTCTCACTGTCTTGCTGGTGACAGTAACCAGCAGAATGTGAGGTCATGCCTCTGTAACTATGTCACTGCTAGGTGTTGCATTGCAGGGGAATTCCTCTTCTCTTCAGCCTTCGGTCCGTCACATGACAGCAGAGTCACCAGAGTCACTAGAAGCTGCTTTACACTGCAGCAGGGCAGCCTGGTGAGTACAGAGACCGTCCCGTACCTGGAGGGTCACAGGTTTGATCCCGGTATTAGTGAGTCTATTCCTGTAAAAGCTCTCTTGAGTAAGACAATGAACAGCTGCCTCCTTCAGGGGTGAAAACATGAAAACACGCATGTATGTATCTGTGCCTCAGAGGGAAATGCAAAGAAACAGATTCCTAATTATAATTACCGTTGAGTTGTAATGGAATACTTGTGCATATTCTAAATAAAAATTTTTTTAACTGTATTCCCTTACATTACATTACAATTGTGATTACAGAGGATTATTTTTGGGAAGTGAAAGTGAGAAAATCAGAAGGCCGTTTCAACAGCAGGTGATCTATGTCTTGCAAACCTGAAATAGATTTTCTGAACTTTGTCATTTTTCACTTTTTCTTATCTGTATCGGTACCTTTATAGCTCAAGATATGGAAAAGTAATCTGAATGACAATTTTGAATATATTCTTAAAGAAGCCTACTCAGCCCTCTAGTGCATGTTATGTAGTGCCAAATTCTTTCAAGCAAAGAGATTCAAGAAAATTGTCATGAACTCAGTGGATTTTAACAGTCTGACCTGCTCAGTAAACAAACCGCTGCTTTCTCTGCGTCAGTGGATCATCAAAAGAAGAATTGAATGAATTGTTTTGTTTCCCTCCGTCTCTCCATCTGTTTCCTCCTGTCCTGTCTCTTCCCCACAGTTTGTTTTTGTCTGAGAGAGACAGACGGTAGAAAGCTGCAGTATATACTTACAGAAGCACACATACTGTACCTAAACATGGTTTTACTTTATTTTTACATTTGCCTTTTCTTGTTTCATATGTATATAGGTATTATTAATCACTTGTTTCTCTTCTCCAGACTGCACAAGCTGCCCTTTATGCTTTGCCCTCTCCTACACACAGTTATCTACATTTTGCTGTATTTATCTCTCTTGTGTAACTCTAAACTAAATTAAACTATACAGAGTATAGTGGGGGAGAGAAAGAGAAACCCTTATACCTAAGTTGAAATCATAACTAAACCTAAGTCCTTCCAATGAAATTGTTTCATTTAAAAAAAACAAACTATACTGTATATCTATTTTGGAGAACAAGAAAAGTTAGTAGATGTTCATTCAAAAAAACAGATAATTACATTCTCTAAAATGTCCCATTATTTTAGGCAAAGGTCTCAAGACAGCGTACATCTTATATAATAATCCATAAAGAATTCTACTTTCACCCAATCAGTCATTATGTCCAAGTAAGTGACAAATATTCCATATTATTAAGTATTGAATATCTCATTTTGGACTGAAACTCTTCAAATCCTCCTGTAAACTTGATGAACAGGCAGAAACTGTCACGCAGTATCATTTTATTACATCAATTAACAAGTCGACAATTCCTTTTCTTCATTTGAACAGATCAGAAAATATTCATCTTTTTCTGCAGGAATTTGTAGTTTGTACAAATGGCAGACACTTGATTGTTTTTGAGTTTCATCACAAATGATCGGCTCGACAGGTGGAACGAAACATACAACGCAGAGCGAAATGAACTTTTTGAGGCGATTATATGTCTGTGGTCTAACTTAAAAATGTACAGTGCATCGTTGAAATGCTAGTAATGTGATCAATATTCTCATAAAAATATTGTTTTGATTGGCAGCTAGATTCAAGTTTTGCCCATAAAGTGGACTCAACTGTAAAGTAGTGTTACATTTAAATGAGTGTACTGAAAGAAAGAGAGGCAGACAGGCAGACTGGCATGCAGCCAGACAGAAAGAGAAAGAAAAAGAGAAAGAGAGAGAAAGAGAGAGAGAGAAAGAGAGACTGCACATGCCAGAGTTTTTTGTTGGAGTCCGCTTGAGTGAGAAACAAGAGGAGACATTTTGCTCCTGGATGCCTGCGTCTCTATCGCTTCTGTAACCTCGTAAACATTGGCACTTTTATTGGTGTTCCTATTGGCACTGACTGGAAGACAAACTTGTTGTTGTGAGGAACCAAAAATATTTTTTTTTAGATTCATTCATGACATAGCTTTTGCACAATGAAAGTACATGCGTCACTTTGCAAAACATTAACAAAAATTGGAGACTCGTCACTTCTGGAGACGTCCTGTTAGTGACTTTCTGACTGTATGCTGAAAAATGATCCATTCATTTGCTCTCTATAGACAACAATATCAGAAACAGTGTTTTCTGTTACCTCTACCTGTCACAAACAAGGAAGGGTGGGAAATTAGATTTGAACGCTTTGACGCTCCAGCTGACGATGAAGTGTGTCTCCACATGGTGTCTGGAGAGATGGAGGCAGCCACACTGACTTACACTGCAGGTTTCTATTCTACAGGGGAAACCTAAACAGGGAGTAGAGGCCTGTCACATGTTTAGAGAACGATTACCAACAGTTACAAGGGACAGGCCGCCATGTTGGCAGAGCGACGACACAAGGAAAGATTGTAACAGCCTCTTCCTCCCTAACAAAACAAAAAACAAACTAATTTGTGGGATGCAGTAGCGTGTTTGTATGTTGCAGATTGGAGCTTTAGCTATACAAACTTCTCAGAGGCAGAGCCGCTCTGAAGGCAGAAACAATCTGATTGGTTGAGTTAAACCTCAGTGGGCGGAGCCAAAGAACGTCAGTTTTTCTGGCTAAGTAACATTAGACTGAAGCCCAGAGAAAAATACAAGAGGTAAGAGAGGAGGAAGCTAATATTATGAAGCCTAGTGCTCTGCTACTAACTGAAAATGCAGTCTATCCATACTACGTTATCTAGGTTAGCTAGTTAGCCTAGCTGACCTTCAAGTTCAAACTAGCCATACTAGTCTATAGCTAGCTAGGTAAGCTAGTTAGCTAGCTGCTGACCTTCAACATCATGAATGCCATGGTCATGAATGAATGTTTTTTTAATATATTTTGACCAGTTTCTTTTTTGCTATTCTTTTGCTAACGTGTGTTCTGAAAAACTGCCGTTCTTTGGCTCTGCCCACTGAGGTTTAACTCAACCAATGAGATTATTTATGCCTCCAAGAAATATTTCTATGACTAAAAAGTTCAATTTTCTCAAATGATACTATAAAAAGGTGGAAACTATCAGGGTGGAATGTCACAACTTTTCATTTAGATGTCACTCCTCCAACATGGCGGCTTCCTTGTAACTTCTGGTAATCAGCCTCCAAACAATCTGCAACAGACTGCTGTTATGGTCTCTTACGAGGAGAGTAAAATGGGAGGTGTGTGTGTGTCTGTGTGTGTGTGTGTGTGTGTGTGAGAACAATGTGGCACATGTCTGATGAAACTTCAAGCACTCTGCCAGTATATATCAACAGGAGTTGGTGGAAACCTTGAAATATAACTGCAGTGCATCACCCCAGTTTTCAGGGGTAATATGTCTTATCAGTGAGTCAAGCTTAGGGAGTGTGCCGGAAGTCAGAAGGTCAGTCAGTAGAGTCCAGAGACGAGAAGCGGACAGCATGTCAGTCCAGAGTCTTGTGGCTCGTTCTCTCCTGCCTTTATTTGGGTTCATGTCCACCCAGGAGCGGACGGCAGAGAGCCGAACCCCCGGAGTTACTCCATGATGTTTCTGTTGTAGTCGTACGACAGCCGTCGCTTAGCAGCAGCGTTCTGAGCGTGCTGATTGGCTGAAGGGAGGCCGGGGGAGAGACGACGATTGGCTGTCCAGGGACCGGTTCTGCTTTCCTGGGAGGGCGATGACAAGAGGATGCAGGTATAGATCAGAGTCAGTGAGTAATTAGTTACAGACTGATTGTGACCAACCCAATGGATTACTTTTATTACAAAACCTGAAAAATGTGGAGGCTACTGGAGAATATATTCCTTTATTTAATTAATTACCATTTATTAAAAGGTGTTACTTGTGGCATTTCAACTCCAATAAATCACTACCACATGAAGTTTAAGACATTGGTATAATTACTGTAAACAAATGAGACCATCAGTGAGAAGCCTGTCAGCCTCTAGCGGCCTCGACTCTGCATTTTACATCGTGTGACACTAGATCCAATTTTCACATTTTTGCTTTACGTCAGAAAACAGGAAGAGCGCGCTGTTCCGGAAGGAGTGAAAGGCCGATTGAAAAATCACTTCCACCATGTTGATCCAATTCAGTAAATCCAAAGAGAAACTCTTTGCCCAAAGATGCAAAGATCCTCCTTGTGTCAGGAAGCAATAGGGTTTCTGGGAAATGTGGTCTTAATTTGGACTAACAATTCCACTGGTGTGAGACAGAGGCGACCAATCGTCTCCACCATGCTCTCATTTGTTTACAGTAATTATACCAAGGTATCACAATTAATTTGACAATGATGTATTAATGCTTAAAAGTACCTTTTAAGTACATCTACAACCACAATGAACCATTATTTCATCCTGTGTAAAATGATGCTTGTTTCTCCAACCTCAGAAGGAGAAGTGCCTTTTAAACCTTCAAACATATTGTAATCTACTGAGAAAAAAATGTTTTCTCAGTACCTGATTACGTTTTTTTTTTCATAGTAACTGAAATGGATTACAATTACAATGGTTCAGTGTAATCCCATCATACGCAATCGATTACTCTCCCTGCAGAAAACATACTGAGCCCTATATTCCAGAGGAGTAGATCATGTATTTGCATATTTTGTAGATAATTTCTGATTCTCTGATGTAGGCTCGTCCAGCTGTGAGACAGACCTGCCTCGTTCCTGCCTGATCTACGGCTCTGCAGTTTGAATAGTGCTTTGAATTTAACAGCGAGTCGAGTCATTTGAATGAAGCGGTACTTTCCAAAGCTATCAGTCAGAGAACACTATCAGTTCATTTTTACATGCTGCTACGCCCGAGGCTGTGTGTCGACCATTCAGTTTAACAACCTGGAAGCTTCACAAATTGAAACAGAACAATTAACTTAGCGCATTATTTCCTCTGTACGAAATTAAGGGTAGAAAGCGTGCATGTGTGTGTGAAAGAGAGAAAGAGAGAGAGAGAGAGGGAGAGAGAGAGGGAGAGAGAGAGGGAGAGAGAGACAGTGTTTAAAATTAGATTTTTAAAGTGATTTCTAACAGTGAAACACAAGCGGTAGAGAACACGGAATGCCGAAACGCACCCACATGATATATATATATATATTTTTTTATCAAACACATACAACATACATACATACACATATAAACATATCAACACTAACGCCTGACACATAGCATTTGGCCTAATAATAGAAGAAGTAAGCAAAGAAATACAAAGTAAAATACAGGATTGGGCAACTTAGCTATCACCTAATTACCATAAATCAATAAATAAAGAAAGAAGGAAAGAAGGAAAGAAGGAAAGAAAGAGATGCCAGTCCACATGCTGGTCTTTACTCACAGTGAGACTGCGGTCCAGCTGTAAGGTTTTCAGCAGAAGGTCTCGGGAAACACCGTTGGCTCTCTTGTATCGCTGGCCAATCATTTTGTTCAAGTCGTGGAAATTGTCCAATAACCTGCAGCGTCAACCACAACACACACAACAGACGGGAGGATGAAGTGTGTGACAGATAGGATGTGTGAGTGTGTGCATACACACGCTTGACTTGGGTTCTGGTGACTCGGGACTTGACTCTGACTTGTACTCTGACGACTTGAAAAGGTTAAACGATAACAAACAACTTTCTTCATAGTTATTGATCATCAGTATTTGTCGGACTGATCCACATCTCAGAACCTGATATCCGTCTTTTGGAAGCGAGAGGCAGCCTGAAGGTTTTATTTCTCAGTGTAATGTCAGGTTTCTTAGCTGAATCCAGAACAGAGTCTGCTTTACTGAACACAGCTGGACTCTTTAATTTCCTGCTGTCCTTTTTCTTATTCTGCCTCTTTTTAGTTTCACTGCTTTCGTTATCTGTTCAGTCAGAAACAGGCTGCTTTTTCAGGCTGATTTCTTTATTTTAGTTTTTAAATTGCTCTTAAGTTCAGTTCAGGTAGCGTTGAAAAAGGTCTGGAAAAAGGTTTAAAATGTCTTTGTGGAACCTGCAGATCTCCTGCAGCAGGACAGTCTGGGCTCAGCCAGCCTCCCTGCAGAGTAAATGTTCAGTAAGATTTAAATGCAGATCAGTGTCCGGTCCTGGTCCAGAATGGCGTGACGTTTCAAACAGGCCACGCCCACAAAGTGCCACAAGTGATCCGCTCCATGAAGTGTTAAACCCTCTGCATTTTTACATGTTGTGTTCATGTTATCATGCTCTAATTACAGAGGTGAGGACTCGAGTCACAGTCTTGACCTGATGCATGAAGAGAAGACTTGAGACTGGACTTGACTTGGGTTCTGGTGACTTGGGACTTGACTCTGACTTGTACTTTGATGACTTGAAAAGGTTTCTAAAGTCTTGACTTGAGATCTTGTGTTTGTGTAAATGACTTAGATTGAAAGCGATGAGATTTGTTCCAGCAGACGACTGAATTTAAATTCTGTTTTCTGAATTTGTATGGAATGATTGAATTTATTGAAGTCGAAACTGATTATAGAAATCAAACTCATGATGCTCTTACCAAGTTTTTATCCTATTAAAACTATTCCTATTTAAATCCTATTTAAATTGGCTGTGTACTTATTCCAAAACTGTGCTAAATATTATTGCTGTGTCTAGTGCTGTGTGTGTGGACTTGGGAATTAAGGCGGAATAGACAATGAGGGGCCTGAGAGTTAAAGGGAAGCTGCAGGAGACAAATTATGATCATGGCCAGTTAGAAGTGAAGGTGTGACATGTTGCGGTTCGACTCGACTCGCACTTATATAATTTCTTGCAGGCAAGTCGGCACAAACTTGCTCAAGTGCGTGACTCTTCTCTGAATGAAGCGGGGTAAACGAGGGTGAAGGCTAGAGGAGAGCGGACAGAATAATGTTCATTCATTCACTTATAAGGTTTTTCTTCTTGTTGGATTTTTTGTCTTTTTTTTCTATTTCACGGTTAAGAGAGACTGTGCAGATACAGTATGTGGATGTGGATAATAAAGTTTTTAATTCTACGCAATTCTAAAATATTGCAGCAAAAAATATTTTGGTGCACAAAACAAACCCAGTGAATTTCCTGAAGTGTCTTGCAGACCGTAAGTCACAAACTTGCTCACATCCCAAATCTCCAGCTGAACTCCTGTGACCTCCTGTTGACCTCTGCTTCTATTTTAAGAGATGCCATCTCCCTCTGACTTGCAGGTTCCCACACTGACCACTAGACGGCGGTCTTTTAATTTCCAGCTCCTTCCACCTCCTCCTCTCAGACATCATTACATTTTCAAACCTCATTCTATTTTATCCCTATTGACTCTCTGCTGTGAATCACCTCTGCTGTTTTCCCATGATCCCCCGCTCCTCCACTGCACGACTCAAATGGAAGATGAACATCAATAGAAACTGATAATGCACATGCAGTTGTGCAGAACAAATGTAGAATACTTGCAATGAGAAGGAACGGATTTGGGATAACTATGTACGGATTTGTTGGACACATAAAGTATGACACGAATTTCCTCATTATTGTAAAACTTTATAGTCGACTCTGGGATACTGAAAACTCACAATAAACATTATTCAGCGGAGAAACTAATGATCAAAATCTCTTTACGCTGTCAGGTACGCAGCTTTTGTCTCTACTCCAGTAGAATCCATAAGAAATTTGATTAATCCACTGGTTTACTGTGGCTGAGGTGCTGAGGCAGACTGCAGTAACACAGATAAAGGAATTCCCGCACACTTAATTTATTCTACTCACCTCTACTGTATTCTATTCTATCTCTTTCTATCCTGTTTTGTTCTCTTCTCCTCTACTCTCTTCTGTCCTGTTCTACTCTCTACTCTATTGAATTCTGCTCTCTGCAATCTGTTTTGTTCTGTTCTTCGTTCTTGTATTCTATTCTACTCCATTTGCTCTATTCTGTTCTGGTCTATTCTACTATGTCCTGTACTCTATTCTGTCCTTCTGTTCTGTTCTATTGTGCTCCACTCGACTGTGTTCTACTGTGTGTTCAGACAGCTCTACTCACCCCTGGTCCTGGTTGGCTCTGTTGTGGTTCTGTTTGCCCCTGAGGAGCTGCGTCAGGGTGGGAACAGTGTCGGGGTCACAGGGGTCACCGGGGTCACCGGGGTCACAGGAGGGGGAGACGGGCAGCGAGGGGAACGCCTCCGAAAACACAGAGGTCTACAGGAGAGAGAGAGAGAGAGAGAGAGAGAGAGAGAGAGAGAGAGAGAGAGAGAGAGAGAGAGAGAGAGAGAGAGAGAGAGAGAGAGAGAGATTCCTCATCAATTATTACAAGATGAGAGAAGCATTTCCATCAGGCTCCACAGTAAATTTTCCTCCATCCCATAATACATCTGAGTGATATTTTGTCCCAGCCTTTGATATATTGATCCTACTCCCTTCAGGTCATTAGATATTTGTTAATACTTATGTTTTAATCTGAATTTCTTTGCATCAAGCATATGAAATAACTTATTTGAAACATATACTCTCCCAACAGTATCCTTCACAGTATCCTTCATTTTTCATCTGTATCTTTTCACTGTGTTTAACACTGCATGGAATATAAGGCTGAATGTCCACTGGGAATCTCTTGTTCTCATTATTTTTATGAGGAAATTATGTGCTGTTGGGTGATCCCGGCAGCACTGGGAGCTGAGCATACTGTTAGCCAGAAGTTCACATATTTCAAGGTTTATTAAAAGAGCGCCGAGCTGTAAATGGGGTTTTCGAAAGTCGCACAGCAGCAGCAGGAGGCACGACTTCGGTTTAGTGCCACTAGCTAAAAAAAAAAAGAGGTTCCCTGTGGACGCAGGGACTGAGACCACCAGGTGACATCACTAGGATGACAAATTCAAACTAAGTAACTCTTAACTAAATGGATTTGTGGACAATATGTGTTAGATATATGTGGGATTACTGTATATTTCGTCACTATAGATGAAAACCTTTTATCTCCAAATTGTCAACGTTTTAGGAACTAAGAAAAACAGGCTTGATTTTGGCGTGATGACGTGTTTTTGATTTTATGTTTTAATGTGTTTTCAACAAATTTTGTGATTCTGATTCAAGTGCCAAAAAAACAAATGAATAATTGCTTGTTTGTGGCAAAGGCGATTTTTGTGTGTGTGTGTGCTTGTCTTTTGCTGTTTTTTTTTCTGTATACCATTGTTATTTTTGTCTTATGTCTTGTAAAGGGAAAATTGTCAATACCCCCCCCCCCCCCCCCCCCCAAAAAAAAAAGGGTTTTGAAGGGTTTCATTTGACCCATAAACTGAAGTGAAAACTTGATGAGGTTTTCACACAACAACAGCGATTTGCAAAATAAAACTGCTTTATTTTTGGTGAAGTGGCCCTTTAGGTCACAAAAACCCCCGAGAAGCGTGGCCCAGATTTATATTCAGAGAAGCGCTCCGCATGTTTATCACTGTTATTGATTTGCAGCGTGTGAGCCTTGTGGGCCTCGGTGGTCCCAGCGGCCGGACGTCCTCAACACGTTCACTTCATCCCTCTGCTGGGGGAGCAGAGAGCAGAGGACAGCGCTGTCACAGCAGCCACAATTAGTGCTGCAGAGATTTTCATCCAGCTGCTTCATAACAAATGCCATTTAGTGGATGCTTTTTACCCAAAGCGCCTTACAGAACCGGGAATGCAAACGTTTTAAGAATAGGTCGGCCCGGTAGGAATGGATCCCCGAACCTTGTCAATTCCAAGACCAGAGCAAATCAAGTCCCTCAAGACCAAAACAGGTAATAAACAGTGTACATGCCTTTCCAAATGTAAAAATAATGATTAAGGAGTTTCTTAAAGATGAACAGAGATGTAGATCTAGCTCCAAATCCACTCGAAACCCTTCAAGGGTTTGAGGAACATTAAATACACAGGTTTCTACAGGTGGAATCCCTTAAATTATGTGTAGTGCTGGGGAGAAAATAAACCAGACATCATAAAATATAATAGAGTCAACATCCAATAGTGGACAATTCCCAGACATCAGAACCTCAAGTACTACAGTTCTGCTCTTAGTGCCTTGCTCTACCCATTGAGCTACACAGGGAATTGAACCCCTAACCCTAACAGTGTTAGTGCCTTGCTCTACCCACTGTGGGTTAAACATGTTGCTGAGCATGAGTCATAATCCCAGTCCGCTCCTGTTTTTTCCCACTAGGCCGTGTGTCGTGAATCTGCAGGTTTCAACCCAACCAAACACTGCAGGTGATTTCTCTGATTAGTTCCTCCTCTCTGTGTTAATGAGTTAAATCAGCTGGTGTTTGGTTTCTAGTGTTTGGTTGGAACAGACTCTTGGTCCTCCGTGACTCATGGTTTGACTGCAGCAGGCTCTATGGAGGAGACAGAATTAAACACGGTGGAATGGCAGCAGTGCTGCAGCCCTGATGCTCTTGTTTTATTAAAGCAATCTTAAAGCAAAATTGTACTCCGGGAGCACAGTTTCACTTTTCAACACACAGACCCCCATAATAGTTCGGGAGCAATCTGCCTCCAACATTAGCTGCCCTGGCATTTAGGATTTTTGATTTTCTGTCCGACTCTCAATATCAGTAATTGCAAACAATTTGGTCTGACCCATACATCCAAACCTAAACTATGCCTGAGGGGTGAAGCGTTTTGTGAACACAAGGCCAACTACAGCCCCAAATTGTGAGTAATTTGCTGTCAATAAATTGTTAATATCAGTATTTTCAGAAATATCTTTGAACCAAAGGCTGACCCAAATCCAAAGCAAGTGAGAAAAGTTCAGGCTAAAATGTCAATCTTGAAGGAAAATCCACCCTCAAACACTTTAACACTGTTAAAAAATAGCCTTGCATTTCTTGGTCCATTTTGCTGCTTGGTGTATTTTTCTTCTTCCCGTGGACAACTGACCAAACATAGACGAGTAACGGAGTTTGATATGAGAAAATGTTTCAGGATGTAAAACATCAGCGGTAAACGTCAGGTTTTGGTGTCAGTCCCTCAGAACCAAAGAGCGAGGGCTTCTTTCTAGAGCCGCCATTTTGCACCGAGAGACGTCCAACAATCATACAGGGAGAAATCCATCGTAGAAGAGGAGAGAGACCAGTTTCTCCACCCACAGGAGCAGGAGCGAGACCAGAATGCAATGCAGCTGCAAGACAGGTTGTGTTTTGAGTAAGTAGTGTGGCCACGATCATAGACACGCCCCCAATGTTCACAAACTAGTTGGCTAGTTAGATGTATTTCTATGAACATACGCCCACCTTTGACTGAAAGCAATAACTTCACGAACCTTCTCTGGGTGTTGTCAAAAGGCATTCTGGGAAATGTAGGAAATCACTAGCTGAAGTAGAAGTAGATGAGGCCGGTTGAGGGAAAGTGAGTACACCAAAAGAGTAAATTAAAATTAAATAGCTCACGAAATAACTCCTGGGATGCATTAAACATCACAGATTGATGATATCTAACAGTGGAAGAGTATCTAAGGGTGGATTTTTCCTTTAAAGTTTCATGAAAGCCATCTTAAGGAGGGCAAGCACTAAAGTAGTACTGTACCAGATTCTGATTGGCCGAGAGTCTGTCTCTCCTCTCCTCCACAGCGCTGATTGGCCACCACTGTCCCACCGCGTCTCGACCCTCATCCGGTGAGTCCTGAGGAAAGGCCGCCCAGGTGTCTTCTGATTGGTGGAATGAGCTGTCCGTCCAGCCTGACGTCCAATGGGTCGACTCCCCTGCAACGGCATGGTTTCCAAGTGCTGTTTCCAACACACACACACACACACACACAGACATAAATACACACACGCAAACACAGGTAGTTATGATATGATTTCCCACTATATGCACCATGTAGATCCCTGCAGTTCAGGAGTCTGCTGCTGCTATGAATAGCTGTCATGTTTCCAGGCTTTGCCCTCATTCAGATGACCTGGATGGACAAACAGCTGAACACGGCCCACTGTGGCTGGGTTAGCTGGCTTTGTATCAGCTGGGGAGACTGTCAACGATCTTCAGTTTAATATGGATATACAGTATATCACAATATGGCTCACGTATACAATATCACACTTTAAATAATCAAATGAATGTTCATCTCATTGAATCGAATAGCAATGTTAGGTGTGATGTCAAACAAAACTGAAAATTTCTATTCCTTTAGATATTTCATACCTCATTTTGTCAGTTTTTAAATAAAATGTGCTTGTTATCACCAATTTAGACAGCGGGATTGTGTGTCACAATATCCCAAAATCACCATATTATGACGATATGATTCCACTGAAAGACAATAAATGATAATATTGGCTTATCACCCAGCTTTAGTTGCAGTCTTGAACTAGTTACACTTGCTAGGATAATAAGCAACAACTGACACATCATCATCTTACACAGTTTACTGGGTCCCAATCATTTAACTTATTAACCTTCATTTGTCCAGGTAATGTGTGACTGAGCACACGTGTTTATCAGCATCACCTTGCTTCACATCATATACAGCAGTTACAGCCCAGTGCAGACAATCTTTTACTGTTGGACACTGAGCTGCTCCTCTGTGAACAAATGTGGGGTTTAGTGCCTTGCTCAAGGGAACCTCGGCAGCAGCTGCTGAGGGAAGCGCCTGTCATTCGATTTCTCTGCCCTGATTTTCTCCGCTTTTTTCTCAGCAGATTCGAAGCGGCAACTTTCCAGTGACAAGCCCACCTCTCTAACTTCTACTACTGTCCCAGCAGCAAAGTTATAATGAATTAATTAAGTGATGTGTGTTACACCTATGAAGCTTACACACACACACACACACACACACACACACACATCGACCCCACCAGGATCAGCAACTGTCGCAACGTTTTGAGCAACTTTTTAGGGTGTCACTCCCCAAGCAAATGTCTCATTACTTTTACACTGATCACATGGTAACTTTCTGCTGCCCAGATTCATTCTCTTAGATATTTTGCCCCACATCTGACAGATAAATTGCTTACATATGTTGCCCAAAAGGCTGCCCACTGCCTGTAAAGCAACAAAACTTTTTTTGGACTTTTGCTTTTTCAGTAACACTGCTAGGAAACAGCGTATGAAGAGTTGCCTCAGCGCTGTTAATTCAATCACACAGGGAGATCTTGCTGCAAGGAAACATCCGAGTGAGTATTTGTGTCTCACATTGGTTGCCTGTTGCTGGGAATGTTGCATGCCATTGCCGTAAAGTTGCCCGCTGTATCAGGCCCTTGTGTTGTCTTTGTGTTTGTGTGTGTGACTTTAATCACACCGGGAAGTCTCGTTGCAAGGAAACATCCGAGTGAGTATTTGCGTCTCACTCTGATGCCTGTTGCAGCATACGTTGCCTTCCATTGCCCAAAAGTTGCACAATGTATCAGACACTTCAGCAGGCTTTGTGTTTGTGTATGCGACTTTCTCTTTAACCCGTTGCCCCATAACCTGAGGCTAACAGGAGCTTACAGTCCCGAGCCTTGTGTTCCCCCTCCCTCCCTCCCCTCGCTTCCCCTCAGCCCAGCTCTGAATGATTAATACCCCACAGAGAGAGAGAGAGAGAGAGAGAGAGAGAGAGAGAGAGGAAAAGCTTGGTTAGGAATCCAGGTCATTCCAGACTAGAGCCTCTTTTCCACTGCAAGGCCAAGTGGTGCTTACCAGGGCAAGGAACAACTAAATGCAAATGTAAAACTAAACTAAATGTAATATAATCTGACATTTACATTTCAGATTGTATTACATTTAATTGACACTCTTATCCAGAGTGCCTTACCATGAGTAAACTGGTAGGGGTTCAGTGTCTTGCTCAGGGACAAAGCTGTTTATGGACATTGGCTGTTAGAAATGAGGGGCTTGAACTTGTGACTTCTCAGTTACGGGACAGTCTGTCGATGCATTAGGCCCCTGAGGCTCGAGCCCCACTGATAAATCTTCACTTCTGGCAACGAGATGTTAAAATAATCGCAGAAATGTTTTCACAGTGGGGGGGGAAACTGAGGTGATAAATAATGAGTAGGCCCTGGTTTAGCCTTGTTTGGCCCTGTAGTGGAAACCAGGCTTAGGTGATTATCTAAAGGAAGCATAATGAGGGAACATAAGGACCGACTAACATTGGCTGTTAAAGAAAAACAAACACACACCCGGCTGTATATGTGTGTGGATGTCATGAGTGTATTGATTATCTATGGGACAGTTCATTTTTTCACATGATGATTTTAGTCATTTAGCTGGCTCTCTTAACCCAGAGCGAGTGCAACAATACAATTTTTTACTATTTATGCTTTGAAACTGTGTGTGTTTGCTATTTATACTCATTCCTACAACTGTCCAAAAAGTCTAAAATATACTTAATACTCTGGGCGAGGGTTGGCATTGAAATTCTGTTTTGTTACTTCAGCACAATGATAGAGAAAGGGTTGATATTTTGAAGTCTGGAATCCCTTTTTTTGACGTCCTTAAAAAGACTCTGCTCTACTTCTGAATCCTTTTAGTGTCAGCCTTGTCAACTTTAACCAAAGATCTGCTGTCACATGTCTACGGCAAACAAAAAGACAAACTTACTAAAGCTCCCTGAGGGGGGGCGAGAGAGATAGAGACTGGCAGAGAGAGAGAGAGAGAGAGAGAGAGAGAGAGAGAGAGACAGGGAGGGGCAGACACAGGCAGAAAGAGACACAGAAAACGACAAAGTAACAACCGTCAGACTCACCAGCGCTCTCTCTGCTCCCACAAGGCACTGAGGCGGACATAGCGAATCCCTCGCTCCAAGCCGGCTCTCCCTCCGCCTGCATGAACACTCCGAACTCATCTTCCTCCCCCTCCTCCTCTTCCTCCTCCGTCCTCCCCCTCTCCTTCTCCCCCAGCTCGGCGGCCACGGTGGAGCCCCTCTCCTCCTCGCCCTGCTCCTCCGCTGGGCTCTCTAGCTCTCTCCCTTCCCTTGTCTTTCCTTCCCTCTCTCCCGCCGCCGTCGCCACTCCGGCCCCCCCCACCTCCAGACAGGGCAGGCCGGTTGCCATAGCTCCCAGGGGGGGCTGACGGGGGGCAGGATTAGCCGGGGAGAGTGCGTGAGAGGTAGAGGGATCAGCACTGGCGACATTAGCGGCGGTGGTAGAAGCAGGGATTGGAGAGAGAGGACGGCGGGTCTCTCCGTTCTCTTCAACATGGGAGACATTAGCATTGTTGGCGGTGGCAGGGACTTGTTTACAGGTCTCTCCATCCTCTACCTCTACCTCTTTCCACTCTCCCTCTACCCCTGCCTCCTCCACTAGGGGGACGGACAGATGGGAAACACACTTTCTTCCTGTTCCCCATCCCTCTGCGGACTCCTGCGCCCCCCACTCGCCTTTCACCGGACAGCTTCTCTTTACCTCTTCGCCAATATCCTTTCCGTCTAACTCCTGTCTGCCACTTTCATCGCCCCACCCGTCTAACTTCTCCTCTGCGTTACGCTCTTTTTCGTCCCCTCCTTTAACGCCGCCATCTTGCAGCTCTTCGCCCGTGCCCTCCTTTCTCCGAGTCGCCTCAGTTTCATTCGCCTCTTTAGGCCTTACTCTCTCCCCCTCAGTTAAATTCTCTTGCTCCGACTCCTCTCGCCCGTTTTCCCCTGCCAACTCATCTCTCCGCTCAGCTCCTGTCGCTTCATTTAGCTCAGTTCCACTACATTCGTCCTCCTCTCCTCTCTTGGTGTCCACCAAAACCTCTCTGTCCGTCTCAAAGGTGGAGGCATCTCTGCGTCCGTCCACCTGTCTGAGAAGCGGAGAAGTATTTCCCTCCTCCAGCTGCCTCTCCTTCTCCTCTTCCTCCTTTGAAAACAGGGCTTCTCTTGGCTGTTTGCAGGGGTTCCTGTCCTCCTCTGAAGCCGACTGGGTGTCTTCTGGATAGAGTTCACACACAGGTTCGTTTAACTTCTCTTTCACAGTGTTGTTCCTGCACAAGTCTTTCTTGTCTACAGCCACAGAGTTTGGCTCTTGTAGCTCACATCTGCTATCATCCAATTCTTCTTTAACCACGATCGCAGTGTCTCCTTCCTCCAGTTGACACCGCTGCTTGTTGCTGTCGTGTTCACCGTCCTTATTGCTGCTCTCTTGTTCTCCCCGACCCCCATCGGTCTCATGTTCTCCAGTGGAGGTGCTGCCCTCTAGAGGAGTGGATGGCTCGGGGGTTTTGGAAGGGGAGAACGAAGCAGCGGTGGAGGAAGGGAAGGAGGAGAGAGAGACGCAGGCTTCCTCGTAGCAGTCGGACGCGACCGGGAACGGAGCAGGAGTCCGGCTCTCGCTCCCCTCCTCCTCCTCCTCCTCCTCTCCACCGCTCAAACTCTCCGACTCTCGCTCCGATTCTTCATCTGGTACCATATGAGCAGAAAATCCATTTACATCAGCCGCTATTCCTTCGCTGGGTTTCTGATTAGGTTTTGCCGCAACACAGGTGGATGTAGCTGTCTCTCTCTTTCTGTCATCACTATCTCCATTATGTCTCAGTGTAAAATCATCAGTCACAACGGCCCGCCCGGAGCGGCCATTACTGATATCGCTATTTCCTGTATGTGTTTTCATAACCTCGGTTTGGGGGTTTGTGTCCTCCTCTCTCTCTGAATAGCCGTCCTTGCTGCGGGAGGTTTGTGTCCGCAGCGCCTCCTGTGTCTCTCTGCTCTCCTCGTCTCTCGTCTCTCCAGCCTCGCAGCCGCTGTGGGATTCTGGGTAAAAGCAATTAGATTCTAGGTCAGGGTTCGGCACAGCCAAAATGGAGTTAGAGGACTCTAACCCGATGAGGCCACCCCTCGCCTCCTCCTCCTCCTCCTCGTCTGCCGCCTTCTCTTGTTTCTCCTTCCTCATCCCCTCCACTTCATCGTTCAGTCTGTTCAGGGCAGACGCGCCTCCTCTCGGACCTTCGCCTCCCTCCTGTCCCTCCTGGCCTTCCCGTCTCTCGGCTCTCCTTCCGCACCGGGTGCAGGTCTTAGCCGAAGCGCTGTGGCAGCATCTCGGACTCCTGTTCGTTCCCCCTTTCTCCTGCCGACCTCGCCTGCCGTCCTGCTGGGGGCTGGGAGGCTGTTTACCACCCGGGCCGTGGGTGGGGAAGCCTTCTTTGTCTCTCTCTTCCTGTCTTTCTTCCAGAATGATTTCTCCAGCAGCCTCCTCCCTGCTCCTCAGCTGCTTCTCTCTGCTGAGGCCTGTTCGGTCCTGCCCCGGGCCTGCAGCGTTACCAGACTTCCTCCACCTCCGGCCTGATCGCACTCTAACCCGGTTTGCTCCGGTCTGAGCTGGAGGAGTAGGCCCGTGGTCCCTCCTCCCCGCTGCGCTGTCTCTGCCTCCTCCTCCTCCTCCTCCTCCAGCAGCCTTCCCTCTCAGCCAGCCCCCAACGAGAGTGGAGGCTGCAGTGGGGGTCATGCCAAGACCCATACCCAGGGAGCAAGCGCCGGGCTTGGCTGTCGAGTACAAACAGCTTCCTTTCTCAGTCCGGAGGAAAAGGCATTGTGTCTGCGTCTTCCCGCCCCCCTCCGAGGTCTTCAGAGTGGCGACGGTTACCAGAGCCCCGATCCCCGCCTGCCTGGCGTCCAGACCCAAGGGAAGCCCGTACCCCATGCGACCCCACTCCCCGGTGGGGTACACATCCGCCGGTCTGGGACAGGAAGTCGAATTCCCCCGGCTTGCGGGCGGAGCGGCGGGAGCTTGTCCTCCTCCCAGCGGACCGCCGGTCTTGCGGCGGTTCTTGGAGCAGAGGGCCCAGGCTCGGAGACCCCGGACGAGCGGCAGGTCCCCCAGGCCCAGCTCCAGTCGGCTGGGGAAGGGCAGGGAGCCTCTGGAGCACTTCTGGAGCATCTCCCTGGTGGAGCCAGACACGTTCAGGCAGGGGTAGTTGTTATTGTTATTCTGCTGAAGCATGGTGCTCGTTGTCGGCCTCATCTATGTTTTATTGGTTTGTCCTCGCTTATCCTTTATTAAAATGCAGCCTGTCTCGTCGAGATGAAATCTCATTTGTGAGAGAGCACTGCAACTATCAAGAGTCTATTACTGATTCAGAGTGTGACAGCTCAAAGGTAAAAAGATTATTATTTGAAAAAAATAGACTGTTTTACTCAATATTATAAGAGAGAGCTGCTCCACTATCAAGAGTCTCTTACCGATTTAATGTGTCATTCAGACGAAGGTAAAAACATCATAATTTGAAAAAAAGTATACATTTTGTCTTTTACTTAACATTGCAAGAGACAGCTGACCCACGATGAAGACTCTCCTGCTGATCTAATGTCTCACAGTTCATTCTGACAAAGGCAAAAACATCCGAATTTGAAGAGAAAAAAGAATCACAGTCTTTTTCCCCGACATTGGGTTGGGAGTTGTGCTTCAATCTCCCTAATTAGTGCTTAACTTTCAGACGCTCCAGACGAACAGAAACACCCAGGTCAGAAGTACAGCTGTCAGTGCTGATGATGAAGAGGATAATGAGAGGGTTGTTTTCTCCCAGACTGATTCCCAGTGACGGCGCTGTCAACACGACTCTCCCACTGTCTTCATAGCTTCACTGCCCTTCCTGTCGACTGGCCTCCCGTCACTGTGAGGAGGCGAACTGAACACTGACTCAGCTGGCACAAAACGACCTGGAGGGGGAACACAACAAGGCAATCAGAGATTCAGAGTGGAAAATATGATGGGGCTCCTTGTCGGCAAAGCATTGATTTTTTAATGGGATGCATAATTGAAACAGAAGAGCTATAGTTTCCTTGTTTCATACAGGAAATATTCAAATCAAAGCGGGAAACACAATTAAATCCCTCAGTTAATTTGTCAAATTAATCAAATGGCAATTAGTGCAGATGTAGGATTTGGTCTAATGAAAGAGTGATTAGTTTCAAATGGTCGAAAACACGACTTAGCTTCAGATAATTCTAAGATCTATTGTTTCCTTGTTTCATATGGTGAAAATATTGAGAATCAAATCGGGAAACACGATTCAATCCTTCAATTAATGTCAAATTAAACAGTAATTAGTGCAGATGTAAGGTTGGTCTCATGAAAGGATTCAAATGGTCAAAAACCAGACTGAGAAATATTTAGCTTCATATAATTCAAAACAGAGGGCAGATTGTTTCATTTTGGTTAGGAGGCTGCTATCAGTCCCACAGCATCAAATAAAACTACAGATGAGGGAGAGAGAAGAGCTCACTGGATAACAGATAACAGCTATCCAGTGTGTGGGGGTGTCAGCGTGTCAAAGGTCATCCATTTGAAACCAAGTGCTTCTCTTTACACTACTCCTACACAAACAGGCCATATTTTCACACGTAAAAATGGACTTGGATTGGATTTACACCAAGTCTACCACTGTACATAATATCATTAGTAGTTGCATCAGCCATATAGACTCTATTTATCATCATATGGACTAGATATGAAATTCAGGTGGCAATAAATCCATGCGAATCCACTCTTCATGCCTACACATCTTAAGAAATGTACTCAAAATGACTCAATGAACAGCCACATAAACAGCAAAAATAGGTTTAGGCCACGCAGATCACACTTGTTCAAAACAATAGGCTAACTACCACTATCATGAACCAGACGTCAAATCACACAATACCAACAAAACCAGTATATCCAGCCAACATTGAATATTTCCTGAGAGGGACGCCGGTAGAAAAGCTTTCATAATTTCTCTAAATTAATTTCTCACCTCATTCGATGCCTTGGTGTCACAGATCCAGGCTTTACACTAAAATCCCCTCACTTATTGTCTCTCTGTATCCTTAGATTGTTTACAGACGAAGCCTATTCATCCCTCGTCGGGCTTTTGGAGCATCCTTCAGCGGGATCGGCGAACACCACATCCTTCCAGTCGGCCTGCACCAGTGGCTCTATAGCGCTGCAAATCAGTGAAACGCTGTTTGTCGGAGGCATGCAGTCCCTTCCCATCGTCAAAATTAGCACGTAACATTAAATTTCTTCTTTTGTCAGTCTCTCCCCCTCCTCGCTCGGCCATTGCGCATCATCTCACCCACCGCGGCTCAGCATCGTGCGTCGCCGCATCTTTACCGCAGTAGCCTCCGGTGCGCTCAGCGAGCAGGATGACGGAGAGCTATTTGACTTGCAGGAGGGGCGATTCGTGCCACAAGAGAGGCAGGAAGAGGAGATGTGTGTATGGGGGGTGATTCGTGCCACAGAGAGGGAGAAAGAGGGGGAGAGGGAAGGGGGCGTCGTTTTAAAAAAGGCTGTAGCAAATGTAGTCCATTTCAAACAATGGCAGAAAGTGCCATTTTGAAAAAGACCTGATAATGAATATAGCCGTGATTGGGTTTGGAAAGCAAGTTATAAAGCAGAAATTACAATTAATGTCAATGTATTGACATGAAATAAGATAACCATAAAACCTGTACCTGGTGAGCAAAGCGGAAACAGCAAATTAAGGATGGACTACGACTGAGAACCGCTGCTCTAATTGACACAAACAGTTGTCACATTTTCACAATAGAGATGAGTAATTAGAGCAGTAAAGACACAATGCATGCACTGCTGCATATGTTTTATCATGCTTTTGTTTTGTTTCCTATGTGTCTTTGTCCTTTTTTTTTTTTTACCATGTTTCTCATGTGTTCTTTTTGCTGAATGACGCGAGGCTCGTGATCAAGAATTCCAACGCATTTTTATGTAAATGGCATATAAACTTGAAACTTGAAAGCACCCTGCAATATACTGTAATAGTAATACTGCTTTTTTCATTTCTCTTTTTTAGCTTGATAATGAGGCTTTCTAGCTATCAATGTTGAAAGTCTCGTGTCACCGGCTGCTTGCTCGTACACCGTCCTCCATCGCTGAACAGTTGAAAATGTGTGAAGAAAGGAATATGTGGGGAGTCGGAGGCAAAATGAAAAACCTTACTTAATTCCCCTTTAAAGGCCCTGACACACCAAACCGACATTAAAGAACCAGCGGCGACGAAGGCCGACTGTTGCGTCGCCTCACGTCGCCTGCGTCTGGTCCAAAAAGTTGCACTTGAACACACCGCAAAGACTACAGCCGACGGCCAACTAGCACGTACGTTCTGCGCCTGCGTGAGGGGAAATAACTCTCCATACCTTATGTCTGATAAGAAGTTGCAAATGGCACTGGCGTTGTCAGCCCTTGGTCTTTTGGTTGTGGAAGAAGAAAGGAAGAGGCGGAGGCAAAAAATAAGGAGAAACCGCACTAAATGGGTGAAATCATGAATACTCCAGCGACAGGCTCAAGGGGCTTTCCCGAACCTGTCGAGAGCTGGAGATAAATGAAACCTCCGATTTTAAAAATTTCGCTTGGCTCTTTCCTGTTCAGTTCCACATGTTGAAGGAATTTATCAGTCCAATCATCCAGAGGCAAAACACGAACTACCAATCAGAGTGATCTCTCTCACCGACGGGCTCCGCCGCCGATTCAACATGCTCAAGCGGCCGAAAAGCCGCCGACAGGGTCCGACTAGTGCCGACGGTGCGGGACACACCACAAAAACTAGGGACACAGACGTTTACTGATGGCCCGACATTGGCCGACGGCCGACCGTCGGCCTGGTGTGTCAGGGCCTTAAGGAAAATCTGCTGGCACAACCGCCTCCACCAACAGAGAGAGATATGGTCATTATCTGCTCTGTTAAATCCATTCAAAATAGTCACAATGTCATTGACCACCCCTCATATGGCATTAATCACCCCTCATACTCACTCACCCTAGTAGCCTACGTCGCACCGCATCATCACAGGAGTAAATGAGTAGATTGAGTAGACACGCACACACAATGGGAAGACGTCATGCACCCCTGTGCCCTAGTTTACCACTTTCTCTTCCAAAGTCCCTCCTCTACATTATTCAATATGTCTCTTCCATGTGCTCTCGTGTCTCCAGTCCAGGCTCAGTCCGCAAGCACAGAGCTGCTTTCAAACCACTGCAGAATACAAAACACTAGATAGGCTCAGTGTTGACTGGGATGTTTAGGCCGGATGTTGGAGCTGAGAATAATCAGATGCCCCATCCATGTTCTTTTGCATCTTCAGTCCATGCCTGATCCAATAATAGAGAGTGCTGTTCTTAACCTCATGTAGAATCCTCCAGAACACAGAATAGACCCAGGATTTTCTTTGTGACTAAGATGTTTAGGCCCAGTGAGAATAACCAGTCTCATTCACATACCCCATTCCTGTGATTTTGTATTTGCAGCTTGATCCATTAACAGAGAGTGCTGTTTTGACCTAATATGGAATCCAACAGCGTGTGCGCCTGAAATATTCTCGGACACTAAAATGATTAGGCCTAATGTTTAATGTGAGAATAAGAGCCCCCATTTAAAAATTTGTCATGATGACTGTAGATCCACTGTACTTCCTCATGATTTTATTTTTTTCCACATACAAGTAACCTAAGAGATAGCTGTATCTGAAGATGCATTGCCAAGTTGTTATCTGTGTTAATATAATATGTATGTTCTCTGTAGTTTTTCTTATGTAAACATTTCTCAGAGGCAGAGCTGCTCTGGAGGCAGAAACAATCTGATTGGTTGAGTTAAACCTCAGTGGGCGGAGCCAACGAACCACAGTCTTCCTGGCTAAGTAATATTAGCCTGAAGCCCAGTGAAAAAGACAAGAGGTAAGAGAGGAGGAAGCTAATATTATTAAGCCTAGTGCTCTGCTGCTAACTACTAAAAATGCAATCTAGCCATACTAAGTTATCTAGTTTAGCTAGTTAGCATATCTGACCTTCCAAGTTCAAACTAGCCATACTAGCTTATAGCTATCTAGGTAAGCTAGTTAGCTAGCTGCTGACCTTCCAACATCATAAATGCCATGGTCATGAAAGAATGGAAAAAGAAGTCATTGCCATTTCTATTTTTATTTAAATTTTGATGAGAGTTTCTTCTTTGCCATTCAGATTTGTCAATAAGCCAAGCTGCTCTCCAAAAAACTGTTTCTTTATCCAAATGAGATTATTTCTGCCTCCAAGAAACACTTCTATAACTAAAACTCCACTCTGCTTGATTTACATTATGGACAAGAGGATGCTGGGAGATTGGCCAAGTCTACTAGAAAAGGGCTTTAACATGGGCAGTAAAGGTAGGCTACATTTTTTCACGTAAGGATTTCAAAAATTTCAAAGTGAATTTAGGCTGATAGATGAAACTCAAATGGACCTACACTTTTTATAAATAAGGCTCACATGCCCATTCAGCCAGTGTGCAAAGTGAGAGAAAGGCACAATGAATAAACAAATACAAAACACCCATTTAATCCATTTTATGTGAATATTAATTTTTATTAATATAACATCTTAACCAACATTCTCTCCAATGCAGCTTTGACAAAACACTTGGCATTGAAACCCTTATATGCTGAAAGAAAAAAATATTTCAAAATCACATTGAGACCAGAAAGGTATAGGCTAGTGGTAAAAATCTCTCTCTATACACATAAATACTATTGAGTTTGTGTTATTTCGATATGTCTCTACTCTCCTCACCACTGTATATCTATTTCTCACCTGCAAAACAGGCTAAGTGTTAAAAGTTGTTAATGAAAACTTGTTCGACTGTGAGTGGATTGTCAGGACTTGTTCCATGCAGTTTAGCACACGTTTTTTATTCTATCTACCAACCTCGCCAAAACAGGAAAAAATTGAAAGGCTTTCATCCCAAAATGCTATATATCCATTTGAAAAAAAAGAGTTACCTGATGTTCATTGCTCAGTATTTAGAAAAACACAGATTGCATCCTGTAAAACTGTACTATTTTATAAGTAAAGGGCTCAAGGTAGTGAATAACTCAGTGGCATTCAACTGTGAGTTTTAATTTCACGCCAGTACCATATTTGTGAGAGCAGGTGTTACATTTCTCAAATGGTGGGTATCTCATTTTGGAACGAAACTCTTAACATGTCTCAGTGTAGATAAAATAAACAAAATAAAGATCTAAATGACACATCAGCTTTGCCCCAGAAGGTTTTGCTCCCTCATTTTAAAGCAATTTGTACTTTAAATGGAGGACTCATTTTCCAAAATAAGAGGATCAAGGCACTCTTCACTTTTAAACTGCCTTCATTAATCTGACACTGACCTATTTAACATGCAAAATTCCTTTAAAGTCTTGTAAAAAATATTAAACAGAGCGATGTCAGATTATCAAAGGCATTTTATTCCAAAAGGGAAAGGTGCCTTGGTCCTCTTGTTCTCGCTCTCTTCTGTCTTTAGAGGACATATTTTGTTAGATAATGGCTTTCGTATGAGATCAAGGCTCGCCACTCCTTAGCCAGTCTGTCATTGTAGCAGCCTTTATATGGCAGTGTAATTTATAGTGGGTTATATAACCACACTGTCAGAAAAAAAAGGTTCACCGTTCTACTGTTTTAAAGTCCCAGTGATAGTTGATACAACAGCGTACCTTTTTTTTCTGACAGCGCACAATAAAAATGGAAATATGAATGAGATTAGCAGCAGGGCGGCCTAGTGGTTAAAGACCAACCCATAAGGTCACACAGGTTCGATCCCCACAGCAGACGGTGTGTCCAGAGTGAGCAAGACGCTGAACCCCTTCCCAGCTAAATGCCTACAATGTAAAACTTAAGCGGAAAATGAAAATAGCTTATAAACTCAAAAAAAGCTCACACTTTTCCTTCAAGACAAACAAAATAGGACATCAGGTCAAAAAATATCATTATTTCTACTTCCTACTCTTGGTGAATATGAAAATAATTACATTTTTCATTGAAGGGATACTGCTTTAAAGAAGCAATTATATAAATGTATTTACAGAAATATTACTCTGGCGTGTACTGCAGTGGTTCAAAATGAATTGTTTTGAACGTATGACTCATAATAAAATCATGGTCAAATCGATGTTGCTGAATTAATATGAAAGTGATTGACGCATTTCAGCGCTTTTTGAGGAAAACATGAACAACAATAAATAAATCAATATAACATGTTTACATTCAGAGTGAAACCGGTAAAACCAAACAAAATCTGATAAATAATTAGGACTAAACTAACAAAACTTCGATAAACAGTAACAAAAAATAGTCACATTTAAAATGAAAAAGAAGTATATATTACTCTGTTGCTCTGATAATGACAATAATGATGGTTGATGAAATGTCATTGATTTTCATCACATTCATAGCTCACCTATTTAAATATAAAATAAAGAGCTAAATTTTCCTTTATAGACGTTTGCCACGGTGCAGAACACTGCAACCTCACCAAAGCAATTAAAAAAAAAACGGTTCAGCAACCGTTACAACATCCTCAGTAGTTGAAGTCCGACACCCGGTGAGTTGTCGTCGTGGTTGTCGTAGCGTCACCTGTCCGCGTTTCCGTGGTAACCACATGGTGGGTGGTTCTGGTGGTCTTGGTCACCATGGTGACGGTTCCTTCCTCGGCCAAGGAGACTTGCTGCTCCTCGGACACGTCCTGGGTGGTGAAGTCCATCCCCGAGGTGTGGAGGCAGAAGGATCCGGAGACCTCGGCCTCACCTCCCACCTCCCCCCTCCGCCGGGCCTGAGGAGAACCCTCCGGGGTTATCTGCAGGAAACCTGGGGGAGGGGAGGAGAGGAGAGGAGGAGAGGAAGAAGGAGGGGAGGAGAGGAGAGGAAGAGTGGACAGGAGAAAGGAGGGGAGGAGTGGAGAGGAAGAAGGAGGGGATGAGAGGAGGAGAGGGAGAGGAGTTGAGAGGAGAGAAATGGGGAGGAGAGGAGGGAACATGAAAGGAAGAAAGGTGAAGAAATCAGAGAAGAGGAGAGAATGAAATGAAGAGGGAAAGGAAACTTAGTCTGTTGTAGCAGAGACAAAACAGAAGTGATATATTAATAAACTTGAATAACGAAATTCTACCTCCTAATAATAATAAAAAAATATGTATTATTATATATAGCACTTAGCTACAAAAGAGTTTACAAAGTGCTTCACATAAAAAAAGAAGAAACAGCACAACATATGGAATGAAAATGAATAAAACAAAGGACCAGTGCATTACTGTACTTTCTACTGTGTAGATTATTGCTAGGTAGCAATAACTTTGTGTTATTTTTCACTGTGTTTCACTTTCAAAAGTGTTCATTTCAAAAAGGCTATATATCCATTTTGGAAAATGATTAGGTGAGGTTCATATTTGTTTATTGCTAAAATACATAGGATTTGGTGTATACATTTTCAAATTCATTTTGCCAAGCAAGGAATTAAGTTATCTCCCTTTAAAAAAATAGTGGAACGTGTTTGAATTGTATTCTGTTAATCACTTTGTAAGAGTAGGTATCCCTTTTTTTAAATAATGGATATCTAATTTTGGAGAGAATCTCCTCTCCTCCTCTGTCCTTACCTGTGGAGTGTGGCTTCAGGGTGAACTTGGGGACCTTGAACCAGGGGGAAGCCTCTCTCTCATCAGCCTCCAGCTCTCTGCTTTCGCTCTCTGCCTTGCCCCAAGCCTGGAGCTTCCCTGAGCTGAACTCCATGGTAAAACTAGCCGGGGACTCCGAACTGTCCCTGTCCAGCATCTCTGTCCTGGCATGAGATGACACCACATCCTTCCTGGGCTCCATCTCTGCCTCTTCTTCCTCTTCCTCCCCTCCTCCCTTCTTTTTACTGAAACCAGCAAAGGACATCTTGCCTGATTTGATCTTTAGCCCTCTGGCATCTCCCATGGCTGCTCTCGGTGATGAATCCTTCGCCAATTGTGCGCTCATTTCTGCGTCCTCCTCCCCTCCACCCATCTTGCCATATGGAGAGGTGAACTCCACCTTTGGAAGTTTGATTTTACCACTATATTTGCCTTTGTCGTCCTTTGATCCATTGTGGAGATTTGCATCTTTCTCACCGTTGAGACTGGAGCTCGAACCTTCGCTTTTGAGACTGACATCAAATGAGCCTGACTTGCTGGGAGAAAAGGAGACTTTGGGCATTTTCATCTTCCCACCCTTTGACTTCTCCTCTCCCTCCACCTCTCCTTCTGTGCTCACAGCAGCTCCTTTATCTTTGGAGCCTGACTTCCCAAAGGTTGGCTTCATTTTGATCTTGGGCATCTTTATTCTGACATCTTCTGTTTCAGCCTCAGCTGTTGCCTCTCCTTCTGGGATGCCTGTGGATGCAGCAGCCTGGTCTGTTTGAGGAGGATTTACCAGCACAAACACAGCTTTCTTTACTTTGGGCATCTTAGGGCCTTCATACCGAATTTCTGGCCCATAGATATCCATTCTTCCTTCAGGAGAGGAGATGGAGGGTAATGGGACACCAAATTTAGGGATTTTGATTTTCTTGCCCTTTCCTGCGATGGCATCTTCATCTTGTGATGCAATATCAAAGTCTATGTCTGGTATTGTGGGGCCTTTGATTTCCACATTGGGTAGCGAGAGGCCACTCTCTCCATCTGCTCCTAAGGACTCAGGCCCTGAGCCTTGTTTGGTCTTCAGACTAACAGTTGGTAATGTAACCTTTGGCACTGAGAGTTGAATACGATCTTTGCCTTCTGTCTGTCCATTGTGGGTTTCTCCCTGGGCTGAGATTAAGGGACCAGAGAATTCCACTTCAGGGGGGGAGATATTTGGTAATGCCGGACCGCTAACTTCAACTTCTGGCAGCTCAACGTTTCCTTTGCCATGTTTGGCTTTTTTGATTTTGAATCTACCGCTTATCCCTTCGTCCTCCTCTTTCCCAGGCTTTTTCACTTCTACTGTTGCATCTCCGCTGTTTTTCATTTTAGGCATTCCAATCTTGAATTTAGTTCCTTTTACTTTAGGCCCCTTTACTTTGCTGCTGGTTCCTGATGTGTTGAGATCCAAGTCAGGTAATTCGATCTTCTTTCTGTCCTTCTTCCCCTCTCCTCTGTGAAGACCTATGTCAAGCTCCAGGTCTCCTGCTGGACCTTCAATATCTATTGTTGGCATCTTTAGTTTCAAACCCTTGTGCTCTCCCTCAACATGCAAGCCAGTTTTCCCATGGGTCTCTGCTCCTTGTGTAGGTTTACCAACTCTCACATCAAGGTCCAGATCAGGTGATGTGACTTGTGGCACTTTAATCTTCCCCTCTGCCTCAGCACTGGGTAAGTTGATTCCTACCTCACCTGACTTCCCCTTTGGCAGTGATATATCCACCTTTGGAAGTTTGATGTCTGGTCCTTTGAATTTTCCTCCTGTGACCTCCATCTCTATATCAGGTACTTCAATGTCTCTAGTTTTACCTTTGGGAAGTGAAATGTCTACTTTTGGCATCTTGATATGTGGTGTTTTAAATTTGCCTCCCTCTCCTTTTATGTCAACTTCTGGACCTTCAATTTCTCCCGATTTCCTTGTGGGCAATGATATATCAACATGAGGCATCTTGATATGTGGCATCTTGATCTTTCCTCCCTCTGCCTCCACTCTCATATCTGGTGCATCAATATCTACTTTTCCCTTAGGGAGAGATATGTCAACATTTGGCATTTTAACATGAGGCATCTTGAACTTTCCCCCAGCTCCCTCAATCTCAACCTCTGGACCTTCAATCTTTCCAGATTTTCCTTTCGGTAGTGAAATATCCATTGAAGGCATTGTCATGTGTGGCATTTTAAATTTTCCTCCCTTAGCTTTTAGCTCCATCTCAGGCCCTTCAACCTCAGCCTTTCCTTTTGGTAGTGAAATGTCAACACTAGGCATTTTGACATGAGGCATCTTAAGCTTCTCTCCCACTCCTCCAAACTCTATGTCCATATCTGGCATGTCAATTTTGCCAGTTTTTGTTTTGGGAAGAGATATATCTATATCAGGCATTTTCATATGAGGCATTTTGAATTTCCCTCCACCTTCTCCCTCTATCTCCACTTCTGGACCTTCAATCTTTCCAGATTTTCCTTTGGGTAATGAAATATCAACTTTTGGCATTTTGATATCAGGCATTTTGAATTTGTGCCCCTCTCCCTCAACTTTTACACCCACATCTGGTGTATGAATCTCTCCAGTTTTTACTTTAGGCAGGGTTATGTCAATATTTGGCATTTTGACATGAGGCATCTTAAATTTCCCATCTCCTCCCTCAATGTCCACTTCTGGTGAGTTGATATTACCAAATCTTGCTTTGGGCAGTGCTATGTCCAGTGTTGGCATTGTAATCTGTGGTGACTTGAATTTCCCACCTTCTCCTTTGATTTCCATCTCTGGCCCTTCCACTTTTCCTTTGGGCAGAGATATGTCAAAATCAGGCATTTTCATATGAGGCATCTTAAATTTCCCACCTTCTCCCTCTATCTCCATTTCTGGTCCTTCAATCTTTCCAGGTTTTCCTTTAGGAAGAGAGATGTCAATGTTTGGCATCTTCATGTGAGGCATCTTGAACTTTCCTCCCTCGCCCTCAATCTCAACCTCGGGACCTTCAATCTTTCCTTTTGGTAGTGAAATGTCTACTGAGGGAATTGTCATGTGTGGCATTTTAAATTTCCCTCCCTCTAGCTCCAGTTCCGGCCCTTCAATTTTGCCAGATTTTCCTTTGGGTAGTGAAATGTCAATAGTAGGCATTTTTACATGAGGCATTTTGAATTTCCCTCCTCCTCCTCCCTCAAATTCTACCTCTGGGCCTTCAATTTTGCTAGATTTTCCTTTGGGCAGTGACATATCAATGGAGGGCATTGTAATCTGTGGCATCTTGAATTTTCCACCTTCCCCTTTGATCTCCATCTCTGGACCTTCAATCTTACCTTTGGGCAGAGATATGTCAACATCAGGCATTTTCATATGAGGCATTTTAAATTCCCCTCCCCCAGCTCCCTCTATTTCAACCTCTGGACCTTCAATCTTTCCCTTTGGCAGTGAAATATCTACTGAAGGCATGCTAAGGTGTGGCATCTTGAATTTTCCACCTTCGCGTTTGATGTTCATCTCTGGACCTTCAATCTCACCTTTGGGCAGAGATATGTCAACATGAGGCATTTTCATATGAGGCATTTTCATATGAGGCATTTTAAATTTCCCTCCCCCATCTCCCTCTATTTCAACCTCTGGACCTTCAATCTTTCCTTTTGGCAGTGAAATGTCAACTGAAGGCATGCCAAGGTGTGGCATCTTGAATTTTCCACCTTCTCCTTTGATCTCCATCGCTGGGCCTTCAGTCTTTCCCATCTTTCCTTTGGGTAGTGATATATCAATATCAGGCATTTTCATATGAGGCATTTTGAATTTCCCTCCTCCCTCTCCCTCCATTTCTATCTCTGGTGTGTCAATGCCTCCGATTTTTGCTTTAGGGAGAGAGATGTCGATGTTGGGCATTTTCATATGAGGCATCTTGAACTTTCCTTGCTCTCCTTCAATTTCAATCTCAGGACCTTCAATCTTTCCAGATTTTCCTTTGGGTAGTGAAATATCAACTTTTGGCATTTTAATACCAGGCATTTTGAATGTACCTCCCTCTCCCTCAAATTTTGCATCCACATCTGGTGTATCAATCTCTCCAGTTTTCATTTTAGGCAGGTTTATGTCAAAATGTGGCATTTTGACATGAGGCATCTTAAACTTTCCACCTCCCTCTCCCTCCATTTCAATGTCTGGTCCCTCAAATTTCTTTCCTTTAGGCAGAGATATGTCAACATTTGGCATTTTGATACCAGGCATTTTGAATTTGCCTCTGTCTCCCTCAACCTCTACATCCACATCTGGAATATGAACTTTTCCAGTTCTTACTTTAGGCAGGGTTATGTCAACATTGGGCATTTTGACATGTGGCATCTTAAACTTGCTACCTCCCTCCCCCTCTATTTCAACATCTGGTGCATTAAGATCTCCAGATTTTCCTTTGGGAAGGGAAAGGTCAATTGACGGCATTGTAATCTGTGGGATTTTGAATTTTCCTCCATCTCCTTTGAGTTCCACTTCGGGTCCTTCAATCTTTGCAGACTTTCCTTTTGGCAAGGATATATCCACATTGGGCATATTGATGTGAGGCATCTTGAACTTCCCCCCCTCTGCCTCAACTTCAATGTCACCTGTTTTTCCTTTAGGAAGTGACAAGTCAATGTCAGGCATTTTGATGTTGGGCATTTTGAATTTGCCTCCTCCCTCGATCTTTGCATCATGCTTTACTTTAGGCAGGGACACATCCAAGTCTATTTTGGGGACTGAAACATCAATAGTTGGCATTTTGGGGATTCTGAGGTTTCCCTCATAACCTCTGATATCAGCTTCTGAGACGTCCACTTCAGCCTTGGGGAGAAGAACCTCTGTTTCTGGTGTCTTAGCTGCTGGTAGTGACAGTTCAACAGAGGGCATCTTGACCTTGGCCTTAGCATCAAAATCACCACTTGGCCTGCCTATATCTCGCTCTTTAGAACCAAACCCTGGCATGGAAAACTTGGGCAATTTGATTGTGACATCAGGTGCATGGAAACCACCTTTCCCTTCCATGTCTCCTTCCAATTTGGCATCAACCTTTCCCTCTGGTAGTTGACCCTTTGGTGATGATATTTTAAACTTGGGGAATTTCACTTTGTATTTAGATTTATCCTCTGGGCCCTCAACTCTGATTTCTGGTTTAGGAATGTCAATTTTACCCTTCTTCACTTTAATGTCCACTTCAGGACAAGACACAGATATATCTGCATCCTTTTTAGATATTCCAAATGAGGGCATTTTGATTTTAGGCTTTTTCACCTTGACTTTAACTTTTCCATCCCCATCAAACTCTACCGATGGTGCCCTAATCTCACCTTCCACATGTGGTGGGCTGAGGGAAATGTCTCCCTTGGGGCCTTGTCCTCCTATCTCCAAATCACCGCTCTTGGACTTCCCACCAAACTTGGGTAGAGAGAACTTGGGGACTTTAAGGGAGACATCAGGCAAATCAAAGCTGCCCCCTGAGGAAGGTCTCCCTCCCTCTGCTTTCAGAAGCTCCACCTCCACATCATCCCCTTTAGGTTTGGTCAGGCCAAAGTCTAGATCCACCTTAGGAGCTGAGATGTCGACCGTCGGTAGTTTGACAGTGGGAAGTTTAATTGATCCACCTGCACCTTCTATGGCACCTGTCTCGATGTCTGCACCCTTAACTTTTACCTTGGGTGGTTTCACATCTCCTTTGAGGCTTAGGTCTGCATCAATATCACCTTTGGCTTTTGTACTAATTTTTGGCAAGGAGGGCATTTTAAGGTGGCCACCAGACATCTCAAAACGTCCTGATGCATCAGGACCACTGGTGTCCACTTTGAGGCTTTTGTCTTTGTGACCAGAGGGGAGGCTGAGGTCAAGGTCAAACTTGGGGACATTTATATCAAGAGTTGGCAGATGGAGCCCACCACCTTTTTTACCAGATGTGTCGACCTCCACTTCACCATGCCCCGCCATTTTGGAAAGTGAGACATCCATTTTAGGCATTTCAAATTTTCCACCTTTCGCCTCAGGGCCCTTGATGCTGACATTGACTTCTTTTGACTTTATTTTTGGTAGAGATATATCAACTTTGGGCACTTCAAACTTTCCTCCTTTTCCAGATGGTCCTTCAATATTGATATCTCCCTCCACTTTTCCTATGGGAAATGAAATATCAACCGTTGGCACCTCAATCTTTCCTCCTTTCATCTCTTGTCCTTCTATTTTGACATCACCTTCTGGAAGATTCACCTTTGGTAATGAAACATCAAATTTGGGCATTTTGAATTTTCCCCCTTTCCCCTCAGGGCCCTCAACATTTATGTCACCCCTAACCTTTCCTTTAGGAAGTGAAATGTCAATGGTTGGCATTTGGAATTTCCCTCCTTTAACATCAGGACCCTCTATGCTGACCTCTCCCTCTGGCGATTTCATTTTAGGCAGTGAAACGCCAAATGATGGCATATTGAACTTTCCACCTTTGACTTCAGGGCCTTCAATATCGACATCAACTCCCTTAGCTTTCACTTTAGGAAGAGAGATATCAATTGAAGGCCCTTCCAATTTGACATCACCCTCTGGTAGGTTCATCTTTGGAAGCGAAATGTCAAATTTGGGCATTTTGAATTTACCTCCTTTTCCCTCAGGACCCTCAATATTGAGATCACCTTCAACCTTTCCTTTGGGGAGTGAAAGGTCAATGTTTGGCATGTTGAATTTTCCTCCCTTAAGCTCAGGACCTTCAATATTGACCTCTGGTCCCTTAGCTTTCATTTTAGGAAGAGAGATATCAATTGAGGGCATATGGAACTTGCCTCCTTTGCCACTATGCCCTTCAATTTCAATTTCCCCTTCTGCTTTTCCTTTGGGGAGTGAAATATCAATGTCTGGCATCTCAATCTTCCCCCCCTTGATCTCTGGTCCTTCTACATTGAAATCACCCTCTGGAAGATTCACCTTTGGTAAGGAAATGTCAAATTTGGGCATCTTGAATTTTCCACCTTTCCCCTCAGGGCCCTCAACATTTATGCCACCCTCAACTTTTCCTTTGGGAAGTGAAATGTCAATGGTTGGCATGTTGAATTTTCCTCCTTTAACATCAGGACCCTCTATGCTGACTCCTCCCTCTGGAGATTTCATTTTAGGCAGTGAAACGTCAAGTGATGGCATAGTGAACTTTCCACCTTTGACTTCAGGTCCTTCAATATCGACATCGACTCCCTTAGCTTTTATTTTAGGAAGAGAGAGATCAATTGAAGGCATCTGAAACTTGCCTCCTTTACCTCCATGCCCCTCAATGTCAATATCTCCCTCTATCTTTCCTTTTGGAAGGGAAATATCAGTGGTTGGCATTTCAATCTTTCCTTTAATCTCTGGTCCTTCCAATTTGACATCACCCTCTGGTAGGTTCATCTTTGGAAGCGAAATGTCAAATTTGGGCATTTTGAATTTACCTCCTTTTCCCTCAGGACCCTCAATATTGAGATCACCTTCAACCTTTCCTTTGGGGAGTGAAAGGTCAATGTCTGGCATGTTGAATTTTCCTCCCTTAAGCTCAGGTCCTTCAATATTGACCTCTGGTCCCTTAGCTTTCATTTTAGGAAGAGAGATATCAATTGAGGGCATATGGAACTTGCCTCCTTTGCCACCATGTCTCTCAAATTCAATTTCCCCTTCTGCTTTTCCTTTGGGGAGTGAAATATCAATGTCTGGCATCTCGATCCTTCCCCCCTTGATCTCTGGTCCTTTTACTTTGAAATCACCCTCTGGAAGATTCACCTTTGGTAAGGAAATGTCAAATTTGGGCATCTTGAATTTTCCACCTTTCCCCTCAGGGCCCTCAACATTTATGCCACCCTCAACTTTTCCTTTGGGAAGTGAAATGTCAAAGGTTGGCATGTTGAATTTTCCTCCTTTAACATCAGGACCCTCTATGCTGACTCCTCCCTCTGGAGATTTCATTTTAGGCAGTGAAACGTCAAGTGATGGCATAGTGAACTTTCCACCTTTGACTTCAGGTCCTTCAACATCGATGTCAACTCCCTTAGCTTTCACTTTAGGCAGAGAGACATTAAATGAGGGCATTTGAAATTTGCCTCCTTTACCTCCATGCCCCTCAATGTCAATATCTCCCTCTACCTTTCCTTTTGGAAGGGAAATATCAGTGGTTGGCATTTCAATCTTTCCTTTGATCTCTGGTCCTTCCAATTTGACATCACCCTCTGGTAGGTTCATCTTTGGAAGCGAAATGTCAAATTTGGGCATTTTGAATTTACCTCCTTTTCCCTCAGGACCCTCAATATTGAGATCACCTTCAACCTTTCCTTTGGGGAGTGAAAGGTCAATGTTTGGCAGGTTGAATTTTCCTCCCTTAAGCTCAGGACCTTCAATATTGACCTCTGGTCCCTTAGCTTTCATTTTAGGAAGAGAGATATCAATTGAGGGCATATGGAACTTGCCTCCTTTGCCACTATGTCCTTCAATTTCAATTTCCCCTTCTGCTTTTCCTTTGGGGAGTGAAATATCAATGTCTGGCATCTCAATCTTTCCCCCCTTGATCTCTGGTCCTTTTACTTTGAAATCACCCTCTGGAAGATTCACCTTTGGTAATGAAATGTCAAATTTGGGCATCTTGAATTTTCCCCCTTTCCCCTCAGGGCCCTCAACATTTATGCCACCCTCAACTTTTCCTTTGGGAAGTGAAATGTCAATGGTTGGCATGTTGAATTTTCCTCCTTTAACATCAGGACCCTCTATGCTGACTCCTCCCTCTGGAGATTTCATTTTAGGCAGTGAAACGTCAAGTGATGGCATAGTGAACTTTCCACCTTTGACTTCAGGTCCTTCAATATCGACATCGACTCCCTTAGCTTTCACTTTAGGAAGAGAGAGATCAATTGAAGGCATCTGAAACTTGCCTCCTTTACCTCCATGCCCCTCAATGTCAATATCTCCCTCTATCTTTCCTTTTGGAAGTGACATGTCAATGGTTGGCATTTCAATCTTTCCTTTAATCTCTGGTCCTTCCAATTTGACATCACCCTCTGGTAGGTTCATCTTTGGAAGTGAAACATCAAATTTTGGCATTTTGAATTTTCCTGTTTTCCCTTCAGGGCCTTCAACATTTATGTCACCTTTGACTTTTCCTTTGGGAAGTGCAATATCAATGGTTGGCATCTCAAATTTCCCATCTTTTCCAGAGTGAACTTCAATATCAATGTCCCCCTCTGCTTTTCCTTTAGGAAGAGAGAGGTCAATTTTTGGCATCTCAAACTTCCCACCTTTAACTTCCGGTCCCTGAATCTTCACATCCCCTTCTGGGAATTTTACTTTGGGGAGGTTGATGTCTAGAGAGGGCATGCTGAATCTGCCTCCTTTTCCTTCACCTTCGACACTGATATCACCTACTAAATTTCCTTTAGGAGGCGAGATGTCAATTGTAGGCATTTTGATTTCCCCACCTTTGACTTCTGGTCCCTTAATACTGATGTCACCTCCCTTTGATTTCATTTTAGGGAGAGAAACATTGATTGAGGGCATGTGGAACTTTCCCCCTTTGCTTTTAGTTTGTATGTTTCCCTCCACTTTTCCTTTTGGAAGAGAGATATCAACCGATTGCCCCTCAAGGCTAACATCACCCTCAGGGATCTTCATCTTTGGTAAGGATACATCAAATGTTGGCATTTTAAACTTCCCTCCTTTTCCTGAAGGTCCTTCAATATCTAATTTACCCTCTGCTTTTCCTTTGGGCAGAGAAATATCAATTGTAGGACTGTGAATATCTAATGAGGGGATGGTGAATTTACCTCCCTTTCCACCTCCTCCATCGATATCAATATCTCCCTCTACTTTACCCTTGGGAAGTGAAACATCAATCGAAGGCATCTCAAGCTTTCCTCCTTTCAACTCAGGACCTTCAATGTCGATGTCACCTCCCTGTGATTTCATCTTTGGTGGTGACACGTCTAAAGAGGGCATCTGGAATTTTCCTCCTTTGGCTGCAGGACCTTTGATCTTCACTTCTCCCTCTGGCAGTTTCATTGCAGGAAGAGAGATGTCGAGAGATGGCATATTGAACTTTGCTCCTCCTTTAACATCAGGACCTTCAATATCAACCTCTCCCTCTTTGGATTTCATCTTTGGGAGAGTGATGTCAAAAGTGGGCAGCTTGAACTTGGCTCCTTTACCGCCACTACCCTGAAGATCCATGTCCCCTTCTAATTTTCCTTTGGGAAGTGAAAAGTCAATGGTTGGCAGTTCAATCTTTCCTCCTTTAGCCTCAGGGCCTTCAATCTTCACCTCTCCCTCAGGTAGCTTCATTTTTGGAAGAGAAATATTCAAATCCCCCTCTACTTCTCCTTGGGGAAGAGAAATATCAACTGTTGGCATCTTGATTTTTCCACTTTTGATTTCAGGTCCCTCTAAAGTGACCTCTCCCTCAGGTGACTTCATTTTAGGAAGACAGATATCATATGTGGGCATTTTAAACTTGCCTCCTTTTCCCCCAATGTCAACCTCACCCTTGGATTTACCCTTTGGAAGAGAAATATCTACTGATGGCACTTCAATTTCCCCTCCTTTAATCTCAGGGCCTTCTATGTCAACCTCAGCCCCAGATGTCCTTATCCTAGGGAGTCTGATGTCAAATGAGGGCATTTTGAACTTGCCTCCTTTTGTAGATGGTCCCTCTATTTCGATGTCCCCCTCTGTCTTTCCTTTTGGCACGGATATATCAATAGATGGCATCTGTATTTTACCTCCACCTTTCACCTCTGGCCCCTCTATGTCGAGATGACCCTCTGGTTGTTTCAGCTTTGGTAAAGAAACATCAAAGGTAGGCATTTTGAATTTGCCTCCCTTCCCAGCATGCCCCTCTACTTCAATGTCTCCTTCCATTTTGCCTCTGGGCAGGGAAATGTCAAGTGTGGGTGTTTCAAATTTACCACCTTTTACTTCGGGACCCTCAATGTCGACTTCCACCTCACCTGTCTTCATTTTAGGTAGTGAGATGTCAAATGTTGGCAATTTAAATTTTCCTCCTTTGCCTTCTTCGATATCAATCTCTCCTGCTTTGCCTTTGGGAAGAGTCAGGTCTACTTTGGGCAACTTGAAGCCCCCTTTGACTTCTGGTCCTTTAATATCTACTTCTCCCTCAGGTGACTTAATTTTGGGAAGAGATATATCAAAATCAGGCATTTTGAACTTCCCATCTCCACCAACATACTGCTCTATATCCATATCTCCACCCTGTGCTTTTATCTTTGGAAGTGAGATGTCAACAGAAGGTAGGCTGATTTTCCCTCCAGCTTCTGGACATTCAATATCCACATCAGGAGATCCCATCTTTGGTAAGGAGATGCCAAACTTTGGCATGGAGATATTGGGCCCCTTAAAAGGTGCGCCCTCCACCTCATCAGGAATTCTCCGTCCAGTGTCCAATTCCAAATCAACATCAGGTATAGAGATGTCAATGGCAGGCATTTTGATTGCCGTCTTCCCATCTGCTTCGTACTCTGGGAGTGAGATTTCCATGTCAGACTTTCCCTTCATTTTTGGCAAAGAGATATCAATAGATGGCATCTTAATAGATGCACCTGTCCCTGAGAGATCCATGCCCTCAACACTGCCCTCCATCTTTGGTTTGGTGATATGTGCTTTGGGGAGACCTATCTCACCCCCTCCCTTGATCTTTGCTTCAGGTGCTTTGATATGTCCTTCCATGCCTCCCTTCATGGTGGGAAGAGAAACGTCCACATCTACTTCAGGAGGTGTTATGTCAATATGTGGCATTTTCAGCCCTGTCTTCTCAGGTCCTTCAGCTTTTACCTTGATGTCACCATCTATCTCATCAGAATGGCGTGAGAGTCTAACTCTGGGTAGTTTCAACTTTGGCATTCTCAACTTTGCATCTCCTTTGCCTACATCTACATCTACTTTTCCCCCAGCTCCCTCTGCACCAACTCCTCCTTTGATGTCAATTTTAGGTGCTTTGATTTCTGCCTTTCCCTTCACAGTGGGCAAAGATGCCTCAGCTTTTCCTGAGGGAAGTGCAAACTCCACATCGGGTGCATTAAACTTAGCCCCTCCCCCCTCCACTTCCATGTCGCTGCCCTTATTACCAGACAAGCTGAACTCCACCGAGGGTGGCCGGAGTTTCACATCTGGTGGGTTCAACTCCACAGACCCAGACGCCGAGGCTGGGTCTGACTTTGTGTGCTTGGTCTTGGGAAAGGTGATTCCAAACTTGTGTCCTTTTACTTTGGTTTTCACTTTAGCTCCAGATACGTCAGGTGAAGAGATATCCACCTGTCCTTCAAGTTTTCCTGTTTCCACTTTTCCTCCTGTCGCTGCTCCAGTGTAACCCTTCATTTTCATTCCGGGGAACCTGGGAGAATAGGATGAGTGTATAGAAAGGGGAGGGAGAAGGAGAAAAAGACATTGTAATGCAGCCAAGATCCTAGGGAATAGCCAATAAAGAGTTATATTCCCAAATGCTGTATATTCATTTTGGAAAAAGAAAATCATAATTTGAAGTGTATCAATTCATAAATATAGATCCAGCCAGTAAAAGTATTATCCTTTTGTCAGTCTAGGACTTAGAATACCTATTCTTCAAAAAGTACCATACTTTGCTTACGTTTTTGGCTATCTCTCATTTTGTCAGTGCAGGTGTCGTCTATAATGCATTCAAACATGAAAAGCAAACACAAAAAGAGCTTGAACACGGCTCACCTGATCCTCCTCTTTTTCTTCCCCAAGGCTGCTGCTCCTCCAGCTTCCTCTGCTGCAGCCTTCGCACTCCTCCTCTGTTTGAATTTGGGGAGAGAAAACTCCACATCCACATCACTCATTTCCAGCCTGGGGGGAGTTCCCTCTATCACCAGCTCCTCTCTACCCTTCTTCTCTTTCAGCCTCTTCAGACCGAAACGACCACCCCTCTTCTTCTTGACCTTGAACGGCTTGGTGCTCTTGACACTCTGAAACATACACACACAGGTATGAGTGATAGGAAGGTCATAGTCACTAATATTTAAAGGCCCACAATTGCGGTATGGTACAACCTGTTGAGTTGCTGGCTATATTTATATAATGATTTATTCGATTTTTTTCCCTCAATCTAATATTCAACTATTTATACAAGGACTGAAAGTGTATGAGCTAAGAATGTGTTTTAAATCAACTTTGAGGTTCTAGAAGATTTGACTTATAATACTAATAAACTTTGTTTGTACACAGTTTTCAAAACAAAGCTAGAAAATGCTTTACATAGTCAAGTAAGTGCAGAATCATTATAGCAGAAATAGCATGAACTTAATTCACAAAAGCAATTACACAAAAAAAAAGTTTAAGATAGGGATAGGAGAGAGAGAGAGGGGAGAGCGTTCTAGGATCCAGAATAAAATATATGGTACATAGCTCATAAAATAACAAATAACACATAAGAGGAATAAAACAGGAAATTATGCAAAAGCCTGTTCATGAAAGTAAGTTTTGAGGAGAGATTTAAAAGGTCATACAGATTTGGCTAGCCTTTGTTTTTTGGGCAGGGCATTCCAAAGCCTAGGTGCCAGATTATATTTATATATATTTATACTTGATACCATTTTGGCCATCTTGGCTTTGGGTCCTTTGAGCTCCAGGCTGGGGGCTCCAGGGCGTATGATGATCTCTCCGCCCGGGACAGTCCTCTTCAGCAGGAAGCTGACCTTATACGGCTCTGCACACTGCAGGATCTTCAGAGCGTCTTCGTACTTCACATTGTCAAAGTAGACCTTGGCACTCAGCAGCTGGTCACCTGCAGAGAGGGCATTATGACTGAATGTGTCAGCCGGTGTGTTTATACTGTTGTGTTTATACTGTGTTTAGACACCTAACCCCGACCTCCTCTAACCGCCCCTGAGCTCTGACTCCTGTGTGTATGCATGCATTCATACACAAACGAACAGTAGCTGTCAAAAGTCCACGCATTCTTTCAAATGTTCTAGTTTTTATTGCATTGAGGCCTTCAATGAAAACCCATTAAATCAGATTTTTTTCCCACTTTCATTTGGAAATAGTGTCCAGGAAAATCAAGGTAAAAGCAATAGGATACTCATTTCTAACAATGCACACAGACACATATATGATATATCAAGCCAATACTTTTTATTAAAAATCAGATCCCGGCCAGTCATTGTCGTCCAACTTTCCTTTTTATATTCAACAACTTCAGGACTAGCAGTCTGTAAAACCTTCACTGAAACCTGCCACGCCTTGCCTTAAGGAGCTGCGAACCAATTAATGGAATTTTTTTGTTTATTATTATTATTATTATTATTTATTAGTCATATGATGGTGTAAATGGTGTTTCCGAGGTTTTTCCACCCTGACAAGAATACAATTCTGAGGAAATTATTTTTTTAGCATCGATACAATAACGCCAGTATTGGTCTTTCAAAACCCATATCAGTCGAACCCTAACAGCACACACACAGAGATACACACACACACACAAGCACTGGCCTCGATGTGCTTCTTCTGTCTTTATTTTAGCTCTTAGTTTTTATCTGTATTTGTGTTCTTTGCAAAGCAGTTGGTGATGAGCCTGTTCAGTAGAAGTGCTCCCTAAATGAAATTGTCTTGGCTTGAGTTACCTTCCTGCAGACTGAGGTGCTTGGCAGCGGGGGAATCTTTGAGGACGTCCTTAATGAAGATTCCTCTCTCCCCTCCACCCGTCACGCTGTAGCCGCTGGCTCCAGCCTCCGCCTCGGTCTCCACCACTATCTCCACAGGCTCACAGGCCTCCTCTGCCGTCTGACACACACACACACACACACACACACACACACAGAGTCAAATATCTCCTCGAAACCGGGTGGTAATAGTAGCAATAGCCACTAAGAAGAAGACATTTGCGCAGTTGGATTTTAAAGTTTGCAAAATTCCTATTAATGCCATTTGGTGCTGCCAATGCCAAAGTTGTGCAGTGCAGCTTTTAGCACAAAGTAATGCGTCAGATGAAGAAGAACACACTGCTACTGTGCTATTTCCTTTGCTGGGTAGATTCAAGAATAGTTTACAATGCAGCTGAGCAATCACACTAATGTTTTCTATCTTGTTTGCCTTCCTTTAATGAATGCACGGCCCGAAATTTATAGCGACTTGTCACTTCACACTTTACATTCACATCCGTTTGATCCATTAAGCTGTCATGGAGGAAAGGTCATTCTATTCTTGAATTACATCCACTTTTCCACTGATTGACCAACTCGCATATCTTACAAAGTCACCGCACAAAGGGAAAAAAGAACTGTGGTCTTTGTCAGCCATGGAATGACTCTGTGGTTAAGTGTATCTCTACCCATCCCTTTACCATTAGTGATATGAGGTAAATAAAAAGGTGGGTAAAATATGACCTCCAGTAGGTGATCATCATAAGACAAACAACCACCAGTACAAACAAAAATAAATTATACTTTCAGAACAGAATTCATTTATGCTTTTTTTTCCACTTCCAAAGACCCTATCCTCATGTAACTTACATCAGTTTGTTAGTATTTAATATGATGTGTATTATGAATTTACATCCTAAAGATTTATGCCTCACAAGGCAGATAACTGGTTTCATGTGGGAGTATCCTCTGCTCACCCCTGTCTGCTCCTCTGTGGATGAGTCCATCTCTGGCTGGGCCAGTTGGCAGGTCGACTCTCTCAGATGGCTTCTCTTCTGACTCAGCACCTGCTTCAGCTCCGCATGGAGCTTCTCCTTCTGCACCTGCACAACACAGGCAACACACAGCGAGATGATCCACTCTGTAGGCGGATGTCATGATGCAAAATGATAGAAATTCAACTAAAATGTAACTTTTTATCTGAAATGTGCTGTGTTTGATTGCTATAACCAAATTCTTTATTTGGGTTTATTATCCTTTAAAGGTGTGCAATTGATACTGTTGCAACTGCTACTGTAACAACTTCCCGTTAATGTAAATTATCCATTAATGTAATGTAATAACAATTTACAGTTAAGAGTGTGATAATCCTGTGAACGTCATACATTTCCCATTGTTATAAAGGTTACCTGCCATTAGTATAATAACTTGTTTCCTGTTAACGTAATAATTATTACATTAGAGAGAAGGTTGAAATCTTCACTATTCAAACATATAACTGAACTAGTCAATATTCAATCTACCAGTGCACCCACTCACAAATTTAGTTAACATGTATGGAAGCTTACATTTCAAAATGTTTAACCTTCCTGTTAATGCAATAAAACCAAATAATGTAATAATTATAACAGTGAAAGTTACTACATTAATGGTCGGTTTTTACATTTATGGGACATAACGTTAACAGGATTATTACACTATTAACTGCAAATTGTTATTACATTAATGGAACATTACATTAATGGGAAGTTACTACATTAACAGTTGTAACACATATTTTGAATTGTAGTTTTTCTGAATTGTGGTATTTTTTCCTTGCCAAACGAAAACACATTTAAGCATTTGTCCTTCCAATAACCAGCCATCCTCAAAACAGCAACACTGTTAGCAACATTGTCATTCCTCATTGAAACCAGTGGGTGGGACTAGCTTGCGGCGACCACTGTTAGAGGAATGCTGAAAGTGCTAACATGCGACTTTTCGGTCCATGAATGCGGGCTGAAGTGTTTACTGCAGGTCTGAGTCCGGCACCTGTGCGTGGTTTCAGATCTGCCGCGGTCAGATGTTTTTTGTTATCGACCTTGCGTCCAGCTGCCAGCGGTCACCTGCTGCCGGCTGAAAAGACCAGGCATCTCTGCTGAGCTGGGAGAAATGAATGGCTGTTTATGTGTGTGTGTGTGTGTTTTGGGGGGGTGGGAGGTGGGGTGGGGTGGATGACCTCAGCAGATCAGGCCCGGACTATTGTGATCCGGTCTGTATGGGCCTGGTGGCTGGCAGGGTCACATGGTCAATCAATGCTGTATTTCTCAGTCCAAATATATTCGAATAACAATGTTGCTCATAAAAATTTCAACGTTATACATTATGTTCCAGTCTGTATGTGTCTGGTGCTTCCAGGGTCATGAGGTCAATATCCGTGGTGCTTTCCTCTATCTAAATATATCCAAATCACAACACAGATTCACACGGATCATCCAGGTACTTGAGGTAGAGCTAACTAACCAGTGATGCTGCCAGTCTCTCTTCACCCCTGTTATCATTACAAGTTATTAACTCTTATTTATTTTACACTGTAGACAGCACAGACAGTCATCGTCGCTGTTGGGTGAAAACCTTGTGTCTCCAAAATATCAACTTTTCAGGATTTAAGAAAAGCAGCCTTGTTTTTTGCTTGTCCACCATGCATTTCTGAACATTTTCGCATGATGGCGGACTCGATGAAGCGAGGGAGTAAACTTGTTAAACTAGTAAACTTGCTACCTCCCTCTTCACTTGTCATTGTGGGACATGTGACCTTCAGCGGGAGAAAGATCTGTCAAAGTGAGACTATGGTAACCAGTGAGACTTTTCTGCAGGTATGGTTAGCTTAGCTATTAGCCTTTATGCATGGTGCTTTGCAATGTTTGTCCTTGGCTGGCCTCCGTAGTGCAGTGGGCGAGTGTCTTTGCTGTGAGTTTCTTTAAAATTTTTTACAAGGTTTTCACATGACAACAGCGATATGTAAACTGTCGCATGGCTAACATCATGACAGCCTAACAAAAAGGCAAAACAGATGTAGCCGGGGACAAGTGTGCACCTCGCAAGGGTGTTTTTATTTCTTGTTACTGTTCAGCTTAGCTCTGCCTCTCTGTTTTGATTTATAGCTCACATAAATTTCAGAATTACTTTAATAGGCCTATCACCGAATATTAACTGTTCTATATCAAGAACAGCAGTCACCTCAGCGTTGTTCTTCCACTCTTAAAAGGATAACTTGACTTTTGGAACTTTATTCTTTATTTTTTTCTTCACTTGTCACTTTTGAAAGTTTCTGTGTGCATCACCAGCATATTTCTAAACACCTTTTTTGAGACACCCTGTCATCACGCATGTACAGTTTGTTTGAATGTGTTTGTCAATGTAGGCATACTGTTTATGCTCTTACGTGTGTGTGCTTTCAGTATGCATGAATGTTTGTGTACGCGTCTGTATTCATCTGTATGTGCTGTATGCTTCTTGTTGTGTATAGGTGTGTGTGTGTGTGTGTGTGTGTGTGTCTCACCACTCGCTCGGGGCTCTCCTGTTCGTCTGCGGAGCCGCTGTGGTGGGGGTTGCTGTGCGGGGCGGAGGGGGGTCTGTCAGAGGGGGGCGACCGCCTCTTGTCTTTTACCTGTCCACACAGGAGTGGGGACATTCAGCAGGTGAGACAGAGCTTCAGCCAGGGTGTGTGATGTCCTGAGCACAAGGTGAGGCACCAGCCTGGAGCTCAGCCTGGGACTTTTGATGTTTTAGCTATATAAACATTTCTCAGAGGCAGAAATAATCTCATTGGTTGAGATAAAGCTCAGTGGGCGGAGCCAAAGAACCACAGTTTTTCAGAGCGCAAGTTAGCTAACTGTAAATGTGAATGGCAAAGGAAAATATAAATAAAATACAAAATCTAGATTATAAATAAAAAATATAAATGCTAATGACTTATTTTTTTAATTCATTCATGACCATGACATTCATTCATCATGGCAGCTAGCTAACTAGCTTACCTATATAGCTATAGGCTAGTATGACTAGTTTGAACGGGAGTGTGTTTATGTTCCCTCAGCCCTATCCCAACTTACCTTCTGACAGCCTTGACCGCAAGCTTGCTCTACCCCTAACCTCAGTGACCTCATGCCTCAACCCGACCACCTCATCTGCCCTGGAACCCCTAACCTCAACCATACGAGCTCCTTGCCTAAACACACAGGGCTGAGGGAACATAGGGATGACCCCGTTTGACCTTGGAATGTCAGCTAGCTAACTAGCTAACCTAGATAAGTTAGTATGGATGGATTGTATCTTTCCAGTTGTTAGCAAATGTGCTAGGCTTCATAATATTAGCTTCCTCCTCTCTTACCTCTTGCCTATCTCATCCAATGAGATTATTTCTGCCTCCAGAGGAACTGACTTCAAGAAATGTTTGCATAAAACTGCAGCCTGCATTTTAATGTCAGACTGGCACTTAACTCCCAGCTGCTCCACTGGAGCTGCTCAGTAGCTTGAATATGTTTGACAGCGTGAGTATGAAGCTCATTCAGTCTCCCCTGGATAAATAAAGGTTACAAAAGGCTGTAGAAGCTGTGGGTTTAGCTGCACTCTGAGCCGCTCTGACAGCAGACTAGCGGCTCAGCTCTTCCTTCCCTGAGTGGACCTGGTCATCACTCCACCTGGAAAAAACTAGTGTTACCCCTTACCCTTGTGTCATCAAAGACCACAACACTGAACTTTTGACAACCTTTAAATACCTGGGCAACATACCTTGACAATAAACTGAACTTCTATGAGAACACAGGCAGTTTGTAAAAAATGATAACGGTTATTTTCTCTGAGGAAGCTAAACTCGTTTAATGTCTGCAGATGACTGACGGTCCTGTTTTCTAAATCTATGATTGATTCTAACTTTGTGTGTAACTGTAGTTTGGTAACCTGTCGTCCCACTGGAGCGAGTTTTTCAAGAGCTGCAAGGAAAGCTACAGCAGGTCTAGTCCCATGCCCATCTGAATATGAACTTCTACAAGCTGAAGCTCCTGGCTACCTGGTTATTACTTTTCTCTGACTATTGATCGGCTATGTCTCTATTGTTTTTATTATAGTTTTTTGTTGTTGCTGCTGTTGCCTTTGATTTTATGCATGCTGTGGCTAGCGATTGTGTCTGTTTCATTCACCTGGCTGTAAAAAGAATTTCCCCTTTGGGATATTAAAGTTGAATTGAACAGGACTCAGGTCCTCTCCCTCCTGCCTTCCTGCTTCATGAATACTTCATGTCCCCCTCTACACCCCCCCCAACCCCCCCCCCCCCACACACACACACACACACCCCACCCCTGCCCTTCCCATATCTTCTTCCTTGACTTGTTTCACAAACTCTTACATAATACTCTTCACAAACTTAATCTTGTAATTCTAAAAATCTCGTCTGACCTTTTATTTTCTTTCTTAGCACTTCTCCTTTGTCTACATGATCATCCTAGGGTCACAAGAATATTTTTTACCTATTCACCTATTGTCAGGGCGCTATGACCTCTGACCCTTGTGCTGCTTCCCACTGAGCAATTTCACGTTGATTAGCTGTTTAAAAGATGTCTAAATAGTTATAGACATCTAGGCTAAAATGAGGCGACATCAGGTTTAAAAGTGAAAGCTTAGTAGACACTACATGTTAGACTATGTCTTCTGGTAAATGACAAAAATAAAGTATTATCTTGTACATATGGACTTCTCTGGTGCATATTTATGATATCTACAGCTGTTTATGTATTGTTTAAATATATAATGCTTGGTCTAAAACTGGGCTACATTGTCAAACAAGACCCTGAGTTATATGAGAGCTGAAGCAGAGACGCAGTGTTGAAATCACGTCATGTTTGTGACCTGCTAAATTCCTAAAATGTAATATAAATTATCGCTACAATTATTTATGTTTTTTGCTGTTTCATAACACAGATAAAATCATTCAGAGCTCATGTGTGCTTTGCATGGCTGCAGCTCAGCAATGCAGAACAGCAGTGATAAATCCTACCTGTTGTCATGTGACTAGAGACCCAAATGCACTGGGAGTGAAAACCGACTCGCAGACTTGAAGCGTCAGCAGCACCTGCATGTCACCACAGCATGGGTGACTTTACTATCCATCATATTTTCTGCTCCCTGCTCTGCTGTACGGTGTGGCTCATATATTTACAGCTAGTAGACCGTCTAGACTGTATAGTATTTCGATTTTGTCCATACATCTGATCAACTGAATGCTATTAGTTTACTGTGAGTACCCGCTTAGTTTACAGTCAAATATTGATGGAGCTTTTGGATTTTGTTAATTAGCTTTGCCTCATCAAGATAGATATAATTTTATTCATCATCAATATTTTTCATCGATGCACACTAAAATGCGATTGTAATGCGTTTTAGACAATAATGTGAGTATTGCATGTAAACACCACACTCTGATTATGTTAGTGCCATTATACTCTGCACTAGTATGCAGTAATGCTAGTCGGAGTTAACCATAATCACAGTAAGACAGACTTGGACTATTGGTAATAGTTTAGATTATTATGCACATGTAAAAACAGGATCAATAAGATGATCAGAAAGGCTGGCTCAGTGATTGGCCTTACCCCAGACTCACTTGAGGTCACTGTAGAAAAGAGAACAAGGGCCAAACTAAAAACGGTTCTGTATTTTGAAGGCCATCCATTACACTGTTTTTAACGGACTCAGAAGCTCCTTCAGTGAGCGACTAGTGATGCCTCAGAGCTCTGCTGAACGACTCAGAAGGTCTTTTGTTCAGCAGCGGTCAGATTTTTTAATGAACACTTTTAGATGTGGTCTACTCTAGATCTATAGCACCTTTCAGCTGTTAATCATGTCTCAAATGGCTTTTTATGGTGTTATTTATTTGTTGTGTAGCCTACTGTGAATGCATCTAGATCCATAGCACCTTTCAGCTGTTAATTGTGTCTCAAATGGCTTTTTACGGTGTTACTTATTTGTTGTGTACTGTGAATGCAATGTCTATATTGTTTGTTGTCTGTATGAGTTGATTTGGTGGCAAATGAGTTTCCCCACTGGGGATTAATAAAGCTGTCTAATCTAATCTAAACGTAGCCCATGTCTTGTTTTCCTGTGGCCAACTTCTAAAGACAAGTAACCTCATGAAAAAACATCCGTTCTGGTCCTCTGTTGAACCAGGTTCAGAGCCGACACATCACTGGTTTGACCTGCCACTTAATGCTTCCAGTGTGTATCGGGGTCTTGAAAACATTCGGTGCGTTTCAAAACACACCTGAAACTTCCAGTGCATTCCCCCCTTCAGCCCAAACCAGGTGAAATACACACAGGTAAGATGCATGCAGCAGAACACTGGAGCAAGAAGCTAGAAGGATTTAGTATCCTGCTTATGATCCTCTTATTAAGTTAGGTACACAAACTAAAAATAATACACAACTCTCTTTATAGAGTGTCATATGTAATAATACACTTCAGTTAAACTGATTAGATTAAAGCAGCTTAAGGTCCTCGATGAAGCAATTCGTTGTGCAGCACAACTGTCAACACTCATTTCAGTCATCAAACCACAATCACATAAAAGAAGCACTCCACTGAGCTGAAGTGCCTGCTGGGTAATACTGCATCAGAGCTAAAGCGCTGTGTTTCATTAGAGTGTGAAGGCCAGACAGTGTGGTGCATTTAAAGGGGATTGAAAACATAACAAGATAATTTTTTAATCTTGCTTCTGATGTAATGTGTGGTCATGGTTTGTCATCTTAACATTTTTAAAGGCCTCTAATGTTTCATGTTTTACGTTTCACCTGCCCACTTTGTGTTGCAGTTCTACTCTCTAAATAATAACAGTATGGGTAGTATTAGTGTTAGCATTAGTATTAATATAAATTATTATTTTGTTTACTCACGGTTGGTTCTCTGGTCTGGCTGAAAACATGGCTGTCCTCTTGGTCTCTGTCAGAGTCTGTAACAGAAAAAAAAAAAACGTATTCTGATTATTATAATGACTTGGTTGTTAATTCACTTTCAGTTCAATTAAATTGCGACTCCAATAATGGAAACTTTCATCATACACTGGATATAAGAGCCTTCTCTGGCAGATTTATTTAGAAAGAACAGCAATGAAAATCCATTTCCTGAACTGGCTGAACCAGATTAACCCTGCAGATAGAGCACAACACCAAGGATTCAATTAAACTAAGGTCTGTCCATAAATAACCTCCAATACAAAAGGAAAAGCATAGAAAAAGAACTGAAATGGCAGATGCTACTCCAACCTTGCCCCTTGATGGGTTAGTTTGTTTTTAAGGAGTGGACAGTCCACTTCCCTCCATCCATCCATTTGTTCAAAATCATGCATATCACTACTGCTTTCATACAAAATTACAGCGATTGGCCCAAGGGGGGCGCTACATTGTTTATTTGTTTGTTCATTTGTTCTTTTCCGTGTCTGTGTTACCTGTGATATCTCAGATCTGATTTTGGCATAACTTAGGGAAATGATGCATCTCACCACTGCGTTTCCAGCATTTTCAAAATTAATCAGAAAAAGGTGACATATTTATTACTGATTTGTTACATTCAAGGGGTCGACATGTTTACTGTAGCCTTGCTTCTTTATGGAGACAGTTGAAAGGCTGAGGTGAAGGTGGAGAAGGTTCTGGCAGGATTTGATCCCAGACCAGTAAGGGAAGATGTGGATCTGGAGGCATGCTTCTTCACCACACGGCCTCTGGACGCACACCAGTCGTATGCCATCAAGACAGGACAGCATCATATGACAGTAAATTAGCTCCAGTAGCGTTCTGGAGAATGCTCAGCATCAGGTGTTCATGTCAGGCTTGTGCATATGGATTTAAAGCATCTGACTCAGTGACAGGGCCGTCAGTCTGAGGCCTTCGCAGCGGCGGTCTTGAGATTCTTTCCACGGTCTTAGTCGGGCCTCTGCTCCAGCTATCCAAGCTCTAATCAGCAAAGCATTTCCCCAGCCTCTGCACTTCACCACTGTCAGGAAACCAGTGGTACTGCTAGTGGTGCTGACAGGCCCAAAACCACCAATGACAGTATTAGCATTGCCACGATGATAACCAAAATTATACTATTTTGATATTCCTGCGAAAGATTAAATTCAATATTGAATTTTAGAAACGTTGGATACTTTCACCAAATGTGTTCTGCAAGCTGAAATTCCATTTCAACGTCGCCACCAAAGAGCATTTATGTGCAGATGGCACTAAGATTAGAATAGTTAAAAGAAGAAGAAGAAGAAGAAGAAGAAGAAGGAGGATTTGAATAGACAGAACAGCAATCTGGCTCGTAACAGTGGCCTGCAGCAGCTAGCACAAATTCAACTAAGTCAAACAGACCACCATGTTTTAAACTGGGTCCCAGTCCACCTAAACTGGTTGATAAAAGTATTTCCAGGAGACAAATATGGAACTATTTCACTTAGAGAGCCAACAAAGACAAACACTCAACAGACTTATTGAAACCATTATGCAAAAGTTGCTACACAGCGGTTTAGGTAAAGTGTGCTGACACAGGTAACTCAGTGACTGTTGCTCTGTGACAGTGCTTGGTGTTTCTTCTTGTTTGCCTTGGTATCGTAGTAGTAAGTGAGTAGTAGTAATTTATAGACATTAAACTAGTTTGTGTATGTGTATAAACCTTTCCCCCCATGGGTTTACCTCAGTCCATCAGCAGCATAGCGATGCTAGTTTGGGAATCACTTGACTGTCTGTCCACTGTGGCCCCCAGCAACGCCATTCCTTACAGTCCTGCCTCCATGTGATCACTTTTTTAACTGCCTTGGCTTAGGTGTGTGTGTGTGTGTGTGTGTGTGTGTATGAGTGAGAAAGTCCATCTGTGTGTGGGTTTGTGTGCGTTTGTGAATCTACGTGCGTGTATATTTGTATGTGTGTGCATTTACCCATGTGTATATGTGTGTATGTGTGTGTGTGTGTGAAGTGTAGAGTGTCAGCGTGGTTGCCATGCCTGTACGGGCGGGTTGGAGGTATCTGGTGTCTGACGGGTCACAGAAACACATAACACACATTCACCCGCGCCCTGGCATCCCCTTCCTAGTCACACAGGAACAGTCATTAAAAGAACACACCGTTAAGTGATGAGAATATGGACACCAAAATCATCCATGTGTCCCCGGTAGATCATTCCCTCCGGTGCTCCATGCTAACACTTTAGCATACACTATGTTGAGTGACAGTAGGCGACTAGCATTATTCAAGAAGACTGACATTTTAGTACTAAAACGTTCTTTGCGGTTCTTATTACATGACCTGTAGATTAAGAAATTTTGTGATTTTTAGCTGTACACCCATCAACATTGCCTCAATTCTGTGGTCATTAGCAGAACAAATTTTTTGTTTCAAAATGAAATATCCACCATCTGAAAAATGTGATGAACAAAGCATGATACTTTTGCTTTATGATGAAAAGCACAAAATGATATTAGATTCTGGTGCATTTTAAATCAGAGAAGGTAGTTTAAGTCCTTGATTGACAAAATGAAAGTCCTCTGTATATTAGAGATACTGAAAAACTTCAGGTAATGAGTTTGTCTTCCCAAAATGGATAAATATAATTTTGGCCACCAACTCTTCAGATAGAGATGTTCAGCTTGCCGTGTTGAGATCCAGTCTTTCACACAAATATTGTTGTGTTGAGTGACTGAGTGACACAAAGCTCACTGTGTCAGGTGCAGCGGCAGCAGCAGGTGCAACCACAGCATTGCTGTACAAATAGCCTGTAAGTGGCACTCAGTGTAGAAGTGAGTAGTTACCATGTTTCACTAAAGTAAAGCAGATGGTAGCAGTGACAATAAACTGCAGCAATCTCCAAAATGTCAACTTTTTAGTAATTAAGGTAAACAGCGTTTATTTATAACATTTTTGAAATCTTACAAAGGGTTTTGAAAGGGTTTTATGAGCTCCGGGGTTATAAAACTTTTGGCACCTATAGAGGACCATGGAATGTTTTAATTTGTGTAAAAAACATGAATATTAACCAAAATCAGAGTTAGGGCGTTTTCACCTGACAACAGCTTTAAACTGCAGCTCTGTGACAGATAGCAGCAGGTGGAAGTCGTGGCACTCCCTGGACTGACCGGAGGAATGGAGTGATGGCAGAGGCGTGGGTGGAGAGGGGTAGAAGAGGAGGAGGAGGAGGTGAAGATTTGACATACCTCCCAATCCAGTCTTAATATAGATCAGACTCACATCTGCATGCCTCTACAGGCCCGCTGACTGACCTGCGCAACATGGAACCGTACCCTTCTGCATGTGGAGCTATAGACGGCTTTCAGATGACGTAATGCACCCTCTGGCGGCCATATTGGAGGTCCTCAGCATCTGGACAACAATCGCTGTAAATAGCCAATTGTGTGTGACTTAGTCGTCTCAACAGACTTCAGTTGACATGGTTAATTTCTGTGCTGTTTTTGACTGAGAACTGATCATTTCGCCAATACATCTGATCGAATTTGTGTTTAGATAATGTCAGCTTGTTAGCTAGCTAACATAGTATCCGGTCAGCTAACCATCACTGTGTTGTTGGTAACACATCTGATTTATGGATTTATGGACTAGCTAACGTATCTAGTAGAATCTGGCATTAGTAGTGGCTAGTAGTCGCATGCTAACATAGTTGTTCTACTAAATAGCTGGCTAGTTAGCTACTCAGACTGCTGAGGAGTAGGAGGGACTAGGGCCAGAGGGGCAAAGGCTAACGACAAGACAGTTTCCTGTGTCACAGTAACCTACATTTGGAAACAAATCTGCTTCATCAGACTATTCACTTTTACAGAATGTTTTTCAGATATCTTTATTTTTATGGCCCAGTTGGGCTGGAATGCATGCTGAAATAAAGCATGCAGCCATAATAAGTTATAAAAACACAGTGATAAATGTCCCTTGTGCACCTTTTATACACTCCAGCAACAAAAGGTACAGCTACAAACTGCTAATTGGTGCAGGCAAGAAAAAAAAACAGTACAAATGTGCTAGCGCTTTTTAGCTGGTCGGAGGTATATGCACAATGCAGTACTGTACTGGAGTGGCATAGAGCAACAGTAAACACACACTTGCCTGCACATCCAACGCCATCTAGCAAGCGCAGTACCAAACACAAAATAAACAACAAAGAGTAAAAATTACAAGCAAAGCCAAGAAAAAAATCCAGCAGCCAAAAGCTTGCAAGCTGTGCTTAATTTAAAAGCGAACACAAGTTTGCTTGCTGTCCTGGTATTCTACCTATCCTCCTTTCAAACAAATTAGATGTCACACATTATTTTCCAGCAATTCGTTTCATGAAAATGAATGAATAATCGTTCCAAAACAGCCAACATTATCCAAGGTACAAAAAGTTCACCTAACACTGGGCAGGAGGACAGAGCACCCCACTAATTTGATACAAGATGGCTAATAAAATACAATCTTCATTTCACCACAGTCTCAGTACTTCATGCCTGATTGCTCTCATGGTGAGCTTGGCATTTTAAGATCAGAGAATGAACCAGAAAGTCCTTTTTAATGAGCCGGTCGGTGCTGTCAGCCATTCAGATAGATTTGTCTAACGGGAGCAGGATTAAGTTGTCTCTGCTAGATCTGGTCCGAGCTGAACAGACAGATTCAGCACAATGTGACGACACCTTTCAGCTTTAACACCGTTTGAGTGAAAAGCTTAACGAGCTTCAGGCCGCATCACAGCGTCAACAGGCAAAATCTAGGGAATCTGGGAAGTTGCTTATTTGAACGACCTCAGGTGAACTTGATTTAACATGATGATTTAACTATGAAGAAGTTTTCTATTGTGCGTGAAGTTTTCATTTTCAAGGTTTTTCTTATTTAAACATGACCAAAACCTTAACCTAACCTTAACCATATTCATTTAAAAGTGGAGGCGTATTTCCTTTGTTCCTGGGTGTGTTTGTTTGTGTGTGTGTGTGTGTGTATTCTTTATGAAAGCAGATAACGTTAGCCGGAAACGAGAGCACCCATTTTCTTTGATATCTGTCCTTTACTGATAATACATTCATCCACATATAAATCACAAACTCACGTCTTCAGCTGTCTCCCTCATCCTTTACCATCTGCTGCATCTCTACTGCCATGTATTATGTCAAAGAAATATAATCAACTTTATAAAGGGCAGATGGCTGCGCGTTTTCTTTGGACGGACACCTGATGCTTGAGTCTTGCCATCACCGAGCCAACCGTAACATCATTAACGTGTCCATCTCTAATAGGCTCAGGCCAGACTCTGAAAAGGATTACAGCAGCAGGCTCAGTGTCACAAGGCTGCTGCTGTAGCTCAGTGCAGGACAGTACAGGCGACAGAGGTATCCAACCACATCACAGGACCACCTGACAGCTGTCTGGACTGGTCTGATGATCAGGACTGTCAGCCACTCAGGTGCCCTTGAGCAAGGCATCTAACCCTAAATCGCTCGAGTGAGGAGAGGATGAGGAGAGAAAGGTTGCACCGGGCAGCTCCTTGGTCTAAATGTGTGCATGTATTAACTCTTCCTTCTAACACAGTCTAAAATTTCATGAAATGTGCACAAAGTCTGAACTGCAGATCATGTGCTGTGGACAATTACGTTCCTTCGCCACATAAGGATTAGGAGTAGGAGGAATTGGACAAACTATTTTCACGTGTTCGTCACATGAAAAGGTTAGCTAAGGGTTAACTAACTTTGATTAAGGTTAGCTTTAAGGTTAGGGTTAGGTTTAGGCAAATAAAACTTTGGTTAAGGATGGTGATGAGACCAAAGGGGAGACAGCAGACGTCATTATGGTCAGCTGAAAGGCATCGTTCTTATTGTTAACACCAGACAGCCTGCAAATACACCACAGCAAACATCAGCTTTTAAGAACCAAACTGGAACTCAGGAATCAAAGTCACTCGTTTCTAGTTGTGGGATGGGAATATTGTAGATTATCAGCGTACCTCTCCCAACACTTGTCAATATGTACCAGTTCCACATGTCAGATTTTCACCAAAAGTTAATCATTTCTTCCATGCCACATCACCAACTTGTTTCACATCAGGAGATGCTCACATTTTCATGACTGGACCTGAAATGGGACATGAGGTCAGCCTGTTCAAATTTCTGCCACTTTTAAGTATTTTAGCCGATTATCGCAACAACACATGGCCAAATCAGCTCTATATCTGTTCAGTTTCCATTAGTGCTGCCCTTCTACCACTGGACCAAGTTTTGGAAACATTAGCAGGGCGGTTCTGTCTAAACTGGAAATTATCTCTCCAGTGCCCTGATGTTGTTTGATTTAGCCAATAATGGATGGTTTGCCTCTCCTTCCGTCTGCTTGTGAATCTGTTCGTAATTGACATGTCTTTTACTGAGAAGCCACGCCCCTCTTTGGCCAATTTGTATGAAATATGAATCAGTTCTTCCTTGCCCAATGGCCAACTTTTCCACAAAGTTTTGTGCAAATCCCTTCAGAACTTTTTGAGATATCCTGCTAACAGACAAACAAACAGACGGAGTGGGGCGAAAACATAACCCCCATCCAACTGTGTTGGCGGCGGTAACAAACATAATGCACGCCCGCCCACACACACGCATGCACAAACACACATGCACACTGAATGGATTAAATACTGGCAAGTGGAAGGAAATGTGGCTGTAAGTTTATAGTCTGCTCAATTTCTAGGCGTAATAAAAAAAAGTCTAAATTGTAAATTAATGGAGTGTACAATGTGCAGCATGTTGTCTATTGAAGGATAACAAGGAGGGACAGGCAGAGGTTGTGTGTGTGTGTGTGTGTGTAGGTGTGCGTGTGTGTGTGTGTGTGTGTGTGTGTGTGTTTGTGTGCACGTGAATGGGGTAAGGGGGTTCTCCATTCGTAGGAGAATTTTCTCTCCCTTTCATTTTCACTCTCATACAAAAATGCAGCACTGTCTGATCATCATCGTCATCATCATCATCATCATCATCATCATCATGTTGTCTCCATGACAACCTCCACTCAAACAGCCCAGAAGATTCACCCTCTAAGGCATCAGGGTCGACTCCAGCAGAAATAAAATCCCAGACACATGTTGGCAGTGTACAGGCAGCATGAAATCCAGCTGATAGGATCACAGGCAGCAGTTAGATGAATGGCCAAAACACACAGAAACTGGACCAACTTCAAGGCCTGCCTCATTTTACTCTGTATGACATGAAACACAAAACATCTCTCCTCTCCTCTCCTCTTCTTTCCTCTCCTTCTCTCCTCCCCTCTCCTCTCCTCTCTTCTCCTCTGTTGCCTTGGGTTTATAATAGTAAACCCTTGTGACAGACAGGCAGAATAAGGTTTCACTATTGGCACAATCTGTGTTCTATATTAAAAGGAGGCTGGCAACACAGTAGTAGTGGTTGTGATGAACCTAAGAATGGGCTGGGATAGGATCTCATCTTTAAAGATGTGAAACAGAGAGTAAGACTACAACCGCCATCCGAATCCCAGGACCGCCCTCATCCAGGGATGTCTATCAAAAGATCAAAGGACCGTACGATTTTTGGATCTCACAAGTGTTTATTCACATCCTACTTTCCCTTCTTATCATGACCAGTCATCAATGTGGTTTTGAGAGCAATAAATGAGCCTTGCTCATATGCTTGGCTATTCCCACGGCAGCCATTTTGAACTTCGTCACACTTGGAAGAGCCAGTACAACCAAGCTATGTCCTAATAAACATCATAAAAACATTAGCTACCAGAATCTATAGGCGGCTAGCTGGTAGCTAACTAGCTAGTAGCAAGCCAACTTCCCTGAATTCAAGCAATCGTTGTAATTGTAGTTCCAGAGATTTGGCTCACTTAACTGTTAGGTCTATTTTAAGTCCTTGCATATGTGATGAAGTAACACAAGTTTTATATGTCAATCTTCCAGGTCGAGTTTCCCGTCCCAAGTGTGACGTAAGTTCAGAATAGCCACCAGGGAATGAGGTACATGTATGCGTAGCTGCTGTTGGGTGGGCGAATGCTGTAGTTTTCCACTTCAGGGGTTAAGGGAAGAGTCAACGGGTCGAGCAAGGCACTAACACCGCCGGGGTTAGAGGTTCGGTTCCCACCGGAGCCGCCCCCGCTCAACATTTATGAACACGTGGAAGCCTACTGTGAGCCACTTTGGATAAAAGCATCCTCCAAATGGCATAATGTCAAAACCGTCCAAGATTAGCGAGACGGATCCCAGTGTGTCTCCTGCTCGTCTGAGACCTCAGAGGGAGAGACCAGCCACGCCCGCAGGCCTCCTGCAGGAAATGCCTCCATGTAAACAGGAAACAGAGATATTTCTGTATCTGATAAGAGACACTTGGCACACGGTGAGAGACACAAACAGCTCTGCTCTTTAGAGGATAACAATTTTCCACTATGAACTACATCTCTTAATTTGGGAATAAAGACTTCAAACTTTGAGGCTTGAGCAAAAGTACATATTCCTCTCATATGTACAATAACAATGTGTCCTCTTGTCTACTGATTACATGATTCTTCCTTCCTGAAATATCCTCTCAGCTCCCTGTGTGCGCTGAGGGAAGTTTGCCCTCGTACGTCAGGCAGCGTTTCCTCGTTAGGACTCCTCAGCTTCCTCCCGAACCGCCCAATCAACTCTTGACCCTACTTCCTGGTCTAAACTTAACCCCACCCCCCACCACCACCAGCACCACCACTACCAGCACCACCCGAGAAGTCTGTCGCCAGGAAACTGCTGCCATTCATTATTTCATTCTTGCGTTCATCTACTCTCAGCTCACAGATACTCACACAAATTACAAGCTAGGGATTGCTTTTTTATATTCTAAGGAAACATACTGCCTCAAAATAACAGTGATTATGATTCTTAGAGGGTCCAGAATTACACAATGCCACAAGGCTTTGCCACCTAAAACTTTATTTACAGCATCAGACTCAGACCTGTGATCCGTGTGACAGTCTGTACCCGCAGTATTAGTGCAGTGTCCAGTTACTGGCCCCTATTTAAACAAGGCCAGCTGGAACTAAGAGGGATTTGGCTGCTCCCATCTCTACGATGCAGAGACATCAATATCTATGTATCAAAAGCATTTACTACCAGATGGACAAACACATCAAAACGAGCTCTAATAAGCCGTGGAAAAAAGCTTCCAAAGTTTCTAAAAATCTCCAAAAGTTTCCAAAATCTCATTTACAATGGATCATAACAAACATAAATACAGCACCAAATAACATACAGCAAAGTACAGGGTTAGGGAGTCGGAGAATGTTTGACATTTGACCCCTTGGTCTTCATGTTAGATCATCTAGCAGTAAAGCAGCTACTCCACTCTATTTCAGAGTTCATCATTGACTTGATCTGTGGGTCTGACAGTAGCAGCAATGTGCACACTGCCACTGGAGGCACACACACACACACACACACACACACACCCCTAAAATAATTCGACTTTGCAACCTCGCAGGAATTAACTACAGGACTACAGACCTAGGCATGAATGCATGTCCACACAAACACTCAAAGACAGATTTACTCTCACATACTCATATACACTATGTCTCACACACACACACACACACACACACACACACACACACATGCACGCACTCACACACAACTTGTTTCTACTCCAGGGAGAACAGAAATCACTTGAAACGGTACAGATACAGATATCAAAGCAAATAGGTACTCTGGTTTTCTGCCATCCCTTGCTCACTCAGCTGCTGGGATTGCTGCCCATCTGTTTTACTGTAGTCAGGATAATGGATAGTCAGTACTACTTCAATACCGTTGTGAAAGATTGAATTCAATATTGGATTTTATAAACCTTCAATACTTTCACCAGAGTAAAAGAAGAAGAAGGATTGGAGTGGACAGAGTAGCAGTCTCTTGACAGTAGAGACTGCTGAAACAGCTGAAAACATGGAAGCAGCGTCAAACAGTCCACCTTGTCTGGAACTGGATCCCAGTCCACCTTGTCTGGAACTGGATCCCAGTCCACCTTGTCTGGAACTGGATCCCAGTCCACCTAAACTGGTTGATAAAGCTGTTTCCAGGAGCCGAATATAGGATTTTATTCTATTTCTAACCAAAATCAAAACCACTGTGCCAAAGTTGCTACAAAGCTGTCCAAGTCAAGTGTGGAAATCCATGGCTGGATGTTTTTGTCGTGGTACTGTAGTAGAACCAAATTGTTATATATTTGTATAAAAATCTAAATTCTGGTATCATTTCAAAAATCGCCCAGTGTATCACCGCCCTTATGTAACCCAGTGCCACACATGTGCTTGTTATCCACCGTCCTCCGTCATGCAGCAGGGTGTGTCTTGGCTAGCAGAGCCTCCGTGCCTCGTACACACCTAGGCAGCATACCAGGCTGCAGGGGGGAGCGGGGGGAGGGGGGGGGGGGGGGCATACAGATCCTATGACCGTCACAGTGCAGCTGTCGCTGGTGTGTAAAATTAAGACAGGAGCCATTTAAATGACCGCCTACTGCCACAGCAACTCTGACAGATCTGCTCTCTGAACTACAGCAATGCAGGCAATGCAGGCTGAAGCCATATCATTACAACCAGCCTGGGGCTAATGGTGTTTTGGAAATAAAATTGTGTTTTATCCTGATTGGAGTAGCAGATGGGTGGGGCTTACTGCTACAGGACAATTCAGATAGTGTCAGATACGTCATAGAAAGGAATACTAAAGAGAAAGTTATATGTAACTTCCCTGTGATTGTCCAAACTTTCTATTGTCCCATGTGACAAACCACGTGGATCCCAACAAGATTAAAACAAACGCTAAGAATTACTTCCAAACACTTTTTGACCAGGGCCTCAGTATAAAACACTATATTATTAAGTTGGAGTTCAAGTGCCACTTTTCTAAACTTTCTGGTATTCATTGTATTGTCCAATGTGGCAAACCCCACCCATCTGGCACTCCAAGATGTTTAAAACGAATGCTATGAATAATTTGCAAGTATTTTCTGACCCAGGCCTCATTACAACACTGTGTTATAAACTTGGAGTCCTAGTGACATGCCACACTGCAAATAGTTACCATAAACCTCAGTGAATACTCGAGTGTTTGTAACCAGCAACTGGCATGTTGGAATAAACACAAGCGGCAGCTGTCTTACTAAAACTGTCTTTGCATTTAAACAGCAAGCTATTGTTATGTTCTCAAAACTCAGCAATGTGGACTCAGCAGACTGCTACATAAACTATGCTGCACAGCTCTCTCCAGCCCCCCAGTCCCTGTTCTTGGCAAATGTCAAGCAATATTTTACGACGCAAAACAATTTCTTGGCCTGATAAAACACCAAATTACACAGACACAAAGTAATGCTAACAAAGTCACGGCCACTGAGGCTGCACTAATGTTCTTGCAGCACCATAAAGTGAGATATGAGTTTCCCTCAACCGTGGCTTGTAACACCTGCTTTCCTCTCCGCACTAACCAAACCCTCCTCACACCCGCGGCGCCGTAAACCCCTTACAGCACTTTTCCAAGACATTTCAGAGCAGAGCGGGAAACCCCCTGAGGAACCAGCAGACTCCTCTGTGCCATCAGGAGAGGAGACTTTATTAAACCTCATCCATCCAGCCTACCTTAATGCCCAGCTTCAGCTCGCCTCCTCCAGCGGTTCAAAGGTGACAGACCTCAACCTGCAGCAGCAGCACAGCTTAAATCTCAGCCTCTCTTCTCCAGTTCACTCTCTCAGGTCTTATCTTCCTGCTGCTCCCTCTATCATTCACTTATTGTCTTTCCCCAGCTGCTCTCCTTCACTCGATCACTCACTTGTTGTTGTTGTTGTTGTTGTTGTTGTTGGTATTTTTTATTCTTTTCCCCCTCTCTGTCTAGCCTTTGCCCCTTGTCACCAGCCAGCCTGTTGCTCCCCTCACTGAGACCTCAGGTCTGGCCTGGGCCCATGGCATCTCTAGGAGGGACGCATCCAGCCGCCTGATTGGCTGGAGGGCAGAGAGATGCCCCCATATTAGGGCAGCGGGGGGCGGGGCTGTCGGAATAGGAGGGAGGAGGGAGGAGGGAGGAGGGAGGGGAAGATGACAGAAAGTTTGTGACACAGACCTAGTCTGTCTGACGGGCCAGTATAGTAGTGTGACTGCTTTCTCTCTCTCTCTCTCTCTCTCTCTCTCTCTCTCTCTCTCTCTCTCTCTCTCCCTCCCTCTCTCTCTCTCTCTCTCTACACAAAAACAAGTGAACTGGTAATGTTTTTTGACATTCATCTTGGTCCTGTGTAGCTCAATGGATAAATTATGGTACTAACATCGTCAGTGTTAAAGGAATAAGCCAAGTTTTAGGAGATCGGCCTGTTGGTCAACTTACCCTTCAAGTGATGAGAACATAGGCTAAAATCATCTGTGTATTCCAGGTAGATCACTGGCTCCGGTGCTCCATGCTAATACTTTAGCATTTACTATGATGAGTGATAGTAGGCGACTAGCATTATCTCAAAAGTGAGAAAATGAAAACTTGTAGCAGCTCTAAAGTAAATGGTAAATCATCGTAATCTGACAGTTGGATGATTTTGGTGTCTATGTTCTCATCACTTAACAGCTAAGTTGACCAACCTCCCAAAAACTTGGTGTATTCTGTTAAGGATTCAGTCCCTATATGGCCACCCATACAGAAGATGTACACACTTGTAGTAATGCAAGGATCTTTGGGTAAAAGCATCCACCAAATGGTACCTGTTATGTTACACTATGCTGGTTCA